>NC_140990.1:15935698-15953636 GCF_052327205.1 Somniosus microcephalus | reverse complement strand
CTGGACGGTGGGGACTGGACGGTGGGGACTGGACAGTGGGGGACGGGACGGTGGGGGACTGGACGGTGGGGGACGGGACGGTGGGGGAGGGGACGGTGGGGGACGGGACGGTGGGGGACTGGACGGTGGGGACTGGACGGTGGGGGAGGGGACGGTGGGGGAGGGGACGGTGGGGGAGGGGACGTTGGGGGACTGGACGGTGGGGGACGGGACGGTGTGGGACGGGACGGTGGGGGAGGGGACGGCGGGGGACGGGACGGTGGGGGACTGGACGGTGGGGGACTGGACGGTGGGGGACTGGACGGTGTGGGACGGGGCGGTGAGGGACTGGACGGTGGGGGGCGGGACGGTGGGGGACGGGACGGTGAGGGACTGGACTGTGGGGGATGGACGGTGGGGACGGGACGGTGGGGGACGGGACGGTGGGGGACGGGACGGTGGGGGACGGGACGGTGGGGGATGGACGGTGGGGACGGGACGGTGGGGGACGGGGCGGTGGGGGACTGGACGGTGAGGGACTGGACGGTGGGGGACGGGACGGTGGTGGACGGGAATGTGGGGGAGGGGGCGGTGGGGACTGGACGGTGGGGGACTGGACGGTGGGGGACGGGATGGTGGGGGACGGGACGGTGGGGAGGGGACGGTGGGGGAGGGGACGTTGGGGGACGGGGCGGGACGGGACGGTGGGGGAGGGGACGGTGGGGGACTGGACGGTGGGGGAGGGGGCGGTGGGGGACTGGACGGCGGGGGACTGGACGGCGGGGGACGGGACGGCAGGGGACTGGACGGTGGGGGAGGGGACGGTGGGGACTGGACGGCGGGGGGGACTGGACGGTGGGGGACTGGACAGTGGGGGACGGGACGGTGGGGGACGGGACGGTGGGGGACGGGATGGTGGGGGACGGGACGGTGGGGCCTGGACGGTGGGGGACGGGACGGTGGGGGACTGGACAGTGGGGGAGGGGACGGTGGGGGAGGGGACGGTGGGGGACGGGGCGGTGAGGGACTGGACGGTGAGGGACGGGACGGTGGGGGACTGGACGGTGGGGGACTGGACGGTGGGGACTGGACGGTGGGGCACTGGGCGGTGGGGGACTGGACGGTGGGGGACTGGACGGTGGGGTCTGGACGGTGGGGCACTGGACGGTGGGGGACTGGACGGTGGGGACGGGACGGTGGTGGACTGGACGGTGGGGACTGGACGGTGGGGGACTGGACTGTGGGGACTGGACGGTGGGGGACTGGACGGTGGGGGACGGGACGGTGGGGGAGGGGACGGTGGGGGACGGGACGGTGGGTGACTGGACAGTGGGGGAGGGGACGGTGGGGGAGGGGTCAGTGGGGGACGGGACGGTGGGGACGTGATGGGTGGGGGACTGGACGGTGGGGACTGGACGGTGGGGACTGGACGGTGGGGGACTGGACGGTGGGGGACTGGACGGTGGGGACTGGACGGTGGGGACTGGACGGTGGGGACGGGACGGTGGGGGACGGGATGGTGGGGGAGGGGACGGTGGGGACAGGACGGTAGGGGACTGGACGGTGGGGGACTGGACGGTGGGGTCTGGATGGTGGGGACTGGACGGTGGGGGACTGGACGGTGGGGGACTGGACGGTGGGGGACTGGACGGTGGGGACTGGACGGTGGGGGACTGGACGGTGGGGGACTGGACGGTGGGGGACTGGACGGTGGGGACTGGACGGTGGGGGACGGGACGGTGGGGGACGGGATGGTGGGGGAGGAGACGGTGGGGACAGGACGGTAGGGGACTGGACGGTGGGGGACTGGACGGTGGGGTCTGGACGGTGGGGACTGGACGGTGGGGGACTGGACGGTGGGGGACTGGACGGTGGGGGACGGGACGGTGGGGGACGGGACGGTGGGGGACGGGACGGTGGGGGAGGGGACGGTGGGGAGGGGACGGTGGGTGACTGGACGATGGGGGAGGGGGCGGTGGGGGACAGGACGGCGGGGGACGGGACGGCGGGGGACTGGACGGAGGGGACTGGACGGTGGGGGAGGGGATGGTGGGGGAGGGGACGGTGGGGGCCGGTACGGTGGGGGAGGGGACGGTGGGGACGGGACGTTGGGGACTGGACGGTGGGGGAGCGGACGGTGGGGGACGGGACGGTGGGGGATGGGACGGTGGGGGACTGGACGGTGGGGGACTGGACGGTGGGGGAGGGGATGGTGGGGGAGGGGACGGTGGGGGACGGTACGGTGGGGGAGGGGACGGTGGTGGACGGGACGTTGGGGACTGGACGGTGGGGGAGCGGACGGTGGGGGACGGGACGGTGGGGGGAGGGGACGGTGGGGAGGGGACGGTGGGTGACTGGACGATGGGGGAGGGGGCGGTGGGGGACAGGACGGCGGGGGACGGGACGGCGGGGGACTGGACGGCGGGGGACTGGACGGCGGGGGACTGGACGGTGGGGGACGGGACGGTGGGGGAGGGGACGGTGGGGGACCGGACGGTGGGGGACGGGACGTGGGGGACGGGACGGTGGGGGACGGGACGGTGGGGGACTGGACGGTGGGGGACTGGACGGTGGGGACTGGACGGTGGGGCACTGGGCGGTGGGGGACTGGACGGTGGGGGACTGGACGGTGGGGTCTGGACGGTGGGGGACTGGACGGTGGGGGACTGGACGGTGGGGTCTGGACGGTGGGGGACTGGACGGTGGGGACTGGACGGTGGGGGACTGGACTGTGGGGACTGGACGGTGGGGGACTGGACGGTGGGGGACGGGACGGTGGGGGAGGGGACGGTGGGGGACGGGACGGTGGGTGACTGGACAGTGGGGGAGGGGACGGTGGGGGAGGGGTCAGTGGGGGACGGGACGGTGGGGACGTGATGGTGGGGACTGGACGGTGGGGATGTGATGGTGGGGGACTGGACGGTGGGGACTGGACGGTGGGGACTGGATGGTGGGGGACTGGACGGTGGGGGACTGGACGGTGGGGGACTGGACGGTGGGGACTGGACGGTGGGGGACGGGACGGTGGGGGACGGGATGGTGGGGGAGGGGACGGTGGGGACAGGACGGTAGGGGACTGGACGGTGGGGGACTGGACGGTGGGGTCTGGATGGTGGGGACTGGACGGTGGGGGACTGGACGGTGGGGGACTGGACGGTGGGGGACTGGACGGTGGGGACTGGACGGTGGGGGACTGGACGGTGGGGGACTGGACGGTGGGGGACTGGACGGTGGGGACTGGACGGTGGGGGACGGGACGGTGGGGGACGGGATGGTGGGGGAGGGGACGGTGGGGACAGGACGGTAGGGGACTGGACGGTGGGGTCTGGACTGTGGGGTCTGGACGGTGGGGACTGGACGGTGGAGGACTGGACGGTGGGGGACTGGACGGTGGGGGACTGGACGGTGGGGACTGGACGGTGGGGGACGGGACGGTGGGGGACGGGACGGTGGGGGAGGGGCGGTGGGGACAGGACGGTAGGGGACTGGACGGTGGGGGACTGGACGGTGGGGGACTGGACGGTGGGGACTGGACAGTGGGGGACTGGACGGTGGGGGACTGGACGGTGGGGGAGGGGACGGTGGGGGACAGGACGGTGGGGACTGGACGGTGGGGGACGGGACGGTGGGGGACAGGACGGAGGGGACTGGATGGTGGGGGACGGGACGGTGGGGGTGGGACGATGAGGACTGGACGGAGGGGACTGGATGGTGGTGGATGGGACGGTGGGGACTGGACGGTGGGGGAAGGGACGGTGGGCGACGGTACGGTGGGGGAGGGGACGGTGGGGGACGGGACGGTGGGGACTGGACGGTGGGGGAAGGGACGGTGGGGGACGGAACGGTGGGGGAGGGGACGGTGGGGGACTGGACGGTGGGGATGGGATGGTGGGGGACGGGAAGGTGGGGACTGGACGGTGGGGGACGGGACGGTGGGGGACGGGACGGTGGGGGACGGGACGGTGGAGAGGGGACGGTGGGGGACTGGACGGTGGGGGACGGGACGGTGGGGACTGGACGGTGGGGGACGGGACGGTGGGGACTGGACGGTGGGGGACGGGACGGTGGGGACTGGACGGTGGGGACCGGACGGTGGGGGACGGTCGGTGGGGGACGGGACGGTGGGGGACGGGACGGTGGGGGACTGGACGGTGGGGGACTGGACGGTGGGGACTGGACGGCGGGGGACTGGACGGCGGGGGACGGGATGGTGCGGGACTGGACGGTGGGGGACGGGACGGTGGGGGACTGGACTGTGGGGGACGGGACGGTGGGGGAGGGGACGGTGGGGGACGGGTCGGTGGGGGACGGGACGGTGAGGGACTGGACGGTGGGGGACCGGACGGTGGGGGACGGGACGGTGGGGGACTGGACGGTGGGGGACTGGACGGTGGGGGAGGGGACGGTGGGGGAGTGGACGGTGGGGGACGGGACGGTGAGGGACGGGACGGTGGGGACTGGACGGTGGGGGACTGGACGGCGCGGGACTGGACGGCGGGGGACGGGACGGGACGGAGGGGACTGGACGGAGGGGACTGGACGGTGGAGACTGGACGGTGGGGGACTGGAGGGAGGGGACTGGACGGTGGGGACTGGACGGTGGGGACTGGACGGTGGGTACTGGACGGTGGGGGACTGGACGGAGGGGACTGGACGGTGGGGACTGGACGGTGGGGGACTGGACGGTGGGGGACTTGACGGTGGGGGACGGGATGGTGGGGGAGGGGGCGGTGGGGGCTGGACGGTGGGGGACGGGACGGTGGGGGAGGGGGCGGTGGGGGACTGGACGGTGGGGGACGGGACAGGACGGTGGGGGAGGGGACGGTGGGGGACTGGACGGTGGGGGACGGGACGGTGGGGGACTGGACGGTGGGGGACGGGACGGTGGGGGACTGGACGGTGGGGGACGGGACGGTGGGGGAGGGGACGGTGGGGGACTGGACGGTGGGGGACGGGACGGGACGGTGGGGGACTGGACGGTGGGGGACTGGACGGTGGGGGACGGGACGGTGGGGGACTGGATGGTGGGGGACGGGACGGTGGGGGACTGGACGGTGGGGGACTGGACGGTGGGGGACGGGAGGTGGGGAGGGGACGGTGGGAGACGGGACGGCGGGGGACGGGACGGCGGGGAGGGGACGGTGGGAGACGGGACGGCGGGGGACGGGACGGCGGGGGACGGGACGGCGGGGGACGGGACGGCGGGGGAGGGAACTGGACGGTGGGGACTGGACGGTGGGGGAGGGGATGGTGGGGACGGGACGGTGGGGAGGGGACGGTAGAGTCTGGACGGTGGGGGACGGGACGGTGGGGGACGGGACGGTGGGGGAGGGGGCGGTGGGGGACTGGACGGTGGGGAGGGGACGGTGGGGGACGGGACGGTGGGGGACTCGACGGTGGGGGAGGGGGCGGTGGGGGACTGGACGGTGGGGGAGGGGCGGTGGGGGACTGGACGGTGGGGGACGGGACGGTGGGGGAGGGGGCGGTGGGGGACTGGACGGTGGGGAGGGGACGGTGGGGGACGGGACGGTGGGGAGGGGATGGTGGGGGACGGGATGGTGGGGGAGGGGGCGGTGGGGGAGGGGACGGTGGGGGATGGGACGGTGGGGGACTGGACGGTGGGGACGGGACGGTGGGGGGCGGGACGGTGGGGGACTGGACGGTGGGGACGGGACGGTGGGGGAGGGGGCGGTGGGGGACGGGACGGTGGGGGAGGGGGCGGTGGGGGTGGGGGAGGGGACGGTGGTGGAGGGGGCGGTGGGGGAGGGGACGGTGGGGGAGGGGGCGGTGGGGGACGGGACGGTGGGGAGGGGACGGTGGGGGACGGGACGGTGGGGAGGGGACGGTGGGGGACTGGACGGTGGGGGAGGGGACGGTGGGGGACGGGACGGTGGGGGCGGGACGGTGGGGAGGGGACGGTAGATTCTGGACGGTGGGGGAGGGGACGGTGGGGGACTGGACGGTGGGGGACGGGACGGTGGGGGACTGGACGGTGGGGGACGGGATGGTGGGGACTGGACGGTGGGGACCGGACGGTGGGGGACGGTCGGTGGGGGACGGGACGGTGGGGGACGGGACGGTGGGGGACTAGACGGTGGGGACTGGACGGTGAGGGACTGGACGGTGGGGGACGGGACGGTGGGGGACTGGACTGTGGGGGACGGGACGGTGGGGGAGGGGACGGTGGGGGACGGGTCGGTGGGGGACGGGACGGTGAGGGACTGGACGGTGAGGGACTGGACGGTGGGGGACCGGACGGTGGGGGACCGGACGGTGGGGGCCGGGACGGTGGGGGACTGGACGGTGGGGGAGGGGACGGTGGGGGACGGGACGGTGAGGGACGGGATGGTGGGGACTGGACGGTGGGGGACGGGAAGGTGGGGGACGGGATGGTGAGGGACTGGACGGTGGGGGACGGGAAGGTGGGGGACGGGATGGTGGGGGACGGGGAGGGGACGGTGCGGTACGGGACGGTGGGGGAGGGGACGGTGGGGGACGGGAAGGTGGGGAGGGGACGGTGGGGGACGGGACGTGCGGGACGGGACGGTGGGGGAGGGGACGGTGGGGGACGGGACGCTGGGGAGGGGACGCTGGGGCATGGACGGTGGGGGACGGGACGGTGCGGGACTGGACGGTGGGGGGACGGGACGGTGGGGGAGGGGACGGTGGGAGACGGGTCGGTGGGGGACGGGACGGTGGGGGACTGGACGGTGAGGGACGGGACGGTGGGGGACTGGACGGTGGGGGACTGGAAGGTGGGGGACGGGACGGTGGGGGACGGGACGGTGGGGGAGGGGACGGTGGGAGACGGGTCGGTGGGGGACGGGATGGTGGGGGACTGGACGGTGAGGGATGGGACGGTGGGGGACTGGACGGTGGGGGACGGGATGGTGGGGGACGGGACGGTGGGGGACTGGACGGTGGGGGCGGGACGGTGGAGGCGGGACGGGACGGTGGGGGACTGGACTGTGGGGGAGGGGACGGTGCGGGACGGGACGGTGGGGGAGGGGACGGTGGGAACTGGACGGTGGGGGACGGGACGGTGGGGGACTGCACGGTGACTGACTGGACGGTGGGGGAGGGGTCGGTGGGGGACGGGACGGTGGGGAGGGGACGGTGGGGACGGGACGGTGGGGGAGGGGACGGTGGGGACTGAACGGTGGGGGACGGGACGGTGGGGGACTGGGCGGTGGGGGACGGGACGGTGGGGGACTGGACGGTGGGGGACTGGACGGTGGGGGACGGGACGGTGGGGGACTGGACTGTGGGGACGGGACGGTGGGGAGGGGACGGTGGGGGACGGGACGGTGGGGGACTGGACGGTGGGGACGGGACGGTGGGGGACGGGACGGTGGGGGACTGGACGGTGGGGGACGGGGCGGTGGGGAGGGGACGGTGGGGGACTGGACGGTGGGGGAGGGGGCGGTGGGGGACGGGACGGTGGGGGACGGGACAGTGGGGGACTGGACGGTGGGGACTGGACAGTGGGGGACGGGACGGTGGGGGACTGGACGGTGGGGGACTGGACGGTGGGGGACGGGACGGTGGGGGCAGGACGGTGGGGGACGGGACGGTGGGGGAGGGGACGTTGGGGGACTGGACGGTGGGGGACGGGACGGTGGGGGAGGGGACGGCGGGGGACGGGACGGTGGGGGACGGGACGGCGGGGGAGGGGACGGTGGGGGACTAGACGGTGGGGGACTGGACGGTGGGGGACGGGACGGTGGGGGACTAGACGGTGGGGGACTGGACGGTGGGGGACGGGACGGTGGGGGACGGGACGGTGCGGGACTGGGACGGTGCGGGAGGGGACAGTGGGGGAGGGGACGGTGGGGGAGGGGACGGTGGGGGACTGGACGGTGGGGGAGGGGACGGTGGGGGACGGGACGGTGGGGACTGGACGGTGGGGGACGGGACGGTGGGGGACGGGACGGTGGGGGACGGGACGGTGGGGGAGGGGACGTTGGGGAGGGGACGGTGGGGACTGGACGGTGGGGGAGGGCACGGTGGGGGACTGGACGGTGGGGACTGGACGGTGGGGGACTGGACGGTGGGGACTGGACGGTGGGGGACTGGACGGTGGGGGAGGGGCCGGTGGGGACTGGACGGTGGGGGAGGGGACGGTGGGGAGGGGGCGGTGGGGGATGGGACGGTGGGGGACGGGACGGTGGGGAGGGGACGGTGGGGAGGGGACGGTGGGGACGGGACGGTGGGGGACTGGACGGTGGGGAGGGGACGGTGGGGAGGGGACGGTGGGGACGGGACGGTGGGGAGGGGACGGTGGGGGACTGGATGGCGGGGGATGGACGGTGGGGACTGGACGGTGGGGACTGGACGGTGGGGAGGGGACGGTGGGGACGGGACGGTGGGGAGGGGACGGTGGGCGACTGGACGGTGGGGGACGGGACCGTGGGGGACTGGACGGTGGGGGATGGACGGTGGGGACGGGACGGTGGGGGACGGGGCCGGTGGGGGACTGGACGGTGAGGACTGGACGGTGGGGGACGGGACGGTGGGGGACGGGACGGTGGGGGACGGGACGGTGGGTGATGGACGGTGGGGACGGGACGGTGGGGGACGGGGCGGTGGGGGACTGGACGGTGAGGGACTGGACGGTGGGGGACGGGACGGTGGTGGACGGGAATGCGGGGGAGGGGGCGGTGGGGGACTGGACGGTGGGGGACTGGACGGTGGGGGACGGGATGGTGGGGGACGGGATGGTGGGGAGGGGACGGTGGGGGAGGGGACGTTGGGGGACGGGGCGGGACGGGACGGTGGGGGAGGGGACGGTGGGGGACTGGACGGTGGGGGAGGGGGCGGTGGGGGACTGGACGGCGGGGGACTGGACGGCGGGGGACGGGACGGCAGGGGACTGGACGGTGGGGGAGGGGACGGTGGGGACTGGACGGCGGGGGGGACTGGACGGTGGGGGACTGGACGGTGGGGGACGGGACGGTGGGGGACGGGACGGTGGGGGACGGGATGGTGGGGGATGGGACGGTGGGGCCTGGACGGTGGGGGACGGGACGGTGGGGGACTGGACAGTGGGGGAGGGGACGGTGGGGGAGGGGACGGTGGGGACGGGACGGTGAAGGACTGGACGGTGGGGGAGGGGACGGTGAGGGACTGGACGGTGAGGGACGGGACGTGGGGACTGGACGGTGGGGCACTGGGCGGTGGGGGACTGGACGGTGGGGGACTGGACGGTGGGGACTGGACGGTGGGGACTGGACGGTGGGGCACTGGGCGGTGGGGGACTGGACGGTGGGGGACTGGACGGTGGGGTCTGGACGGTGGGGCACTGGACGGTGGGGGACTGGACGGTGGGGACGGGACGGTGGTGGACTGGACGGTGGGGACTGGACGGTGGGGGACTGGACTGTGGGGACTGGACGGTGGGGGACTGGACGGTGGGGGACGGGACGGTGGGGGAGGGGACGGTGGGGGACGGGACGGTGGGTGACTGGACAGTGGGGGAGGGGACGGTGGGGGAGGGGTCAGTGGGGGACGGGACGGTGGGGACGTGATGGTGGGGACTGGACGGTGGGGACTGGACGGTGGGGGACTGGACGGTGGGGGACTGGACGGTGGGGGATTGGACGGTGGGGACTGGACGGTGGGGGACGGGACGGTGGGGGACGGGATGGTGGGGGAGGGGACGGTGGGGACAGGACGGTAGGGGACTGGACGGTGGGGGACTGGACGGTGGGGTCTGGATGGTGGGGACTGGACGGTGGGGGACTGGACGGTGGGGGACTGGACGGTGGGGGACTGGACGGTGGGGACTGGACGGTGGGGGACTGGAGGGTGGGGGACTGGACGGTGGGGGACTGGACGGTGGGGACTGGACGGTGGGGGACGGGACGGTGGGGGACGGGATGGTGGGGGAGGAGACGGTGGGGACAGGACGGTAGGGGACTGGACGGTGGGGGACTGGACGGTGGGGTCTGGACGGTGGGGACTGGACGGTGGGGGACTGGACGGTGGGGGACTGGACGGTGGGGGACTGGACGGTGGGGACTGGACGGTGGGGGACGGGACGGTGGGGGACGGGATGGTGGGGGAGGGGACGGTGGGGAGGGGACGGTGGGTGACTGGACGATGGGGGAGGGGGCGGTGGGGGACAGGACGGCGGGGGACGGGACGGCGGGGGGACTGGACGGAGGGGACTGGACGGTGGGGGATGGGACGGTGGGGGACTGGACGGTGGGGGACTGGACGGTGGGGGAGGGGATGGTGGGGGAGGGGACGGTGGGGGGCCGGTACGGTGGGGGAGGGGACGGTGGTGGACGGGACGTTGGGGACTGGACGGTGGGGGAGCGGACGGTGGGGGACGGGACGGTGGGGGATGGGACGGTGGGGGACTGGACGGTGGGGGACTGGACGGTGGGGGAGGGGATGGTGGGGGAGGGGACGGTGGGGGACGGTACGGTGGGGGAGGGGACGGTGGTGGACGGGACGTTGGGGACTGGACGGTGGGGGAGCGGACGGTGGGGGACGGGACGGTGGGGGAGGGGACGGTGGGGAGGGGACGGTGGGTGACTGGACGATGGGGGAGGGGGCGGTGGGGGACAGGACGGCGGGGGACTGGACGGCGGGGGACTGGACGGCGGGGGACTGGACGGTGGGGGACGGGACGGTGGGGGAGGGGACGGTGGGGGACCGGACGGTGGGGGACGGGACGTGGGGGACGGGACGGTGGGGGACGGGACGGTGGGGGACTGGACGGTGGGGGACTGGACGGTGGGGCACTGGGCGGTGGGGGAGTGGACGGTGGGGGACTGGACGGTGGGGTCTGGACGGTGGGGGACTGGACGGTGGGGGACTGGACGGTGGGGACGGGACGGTGGTGGACTGGACGGTGGGGACTGGACGGTGGGGGACTGGACGGTGGGGGACGGGACGGTGGGGGAGGGGACGGTGGGGGACGGGACGGTGGGTGACTGGACAGTGGGGGAGGGGCCGGTGGGGGAGGGGTCAGTGGGGGACGGGACGGTGGGGACGTGATGGTGGGGACTGGACGGTGGGGATGTGATGGTGGGGGACTGGACGGTGGGGGACTGGACGGTGGGGACTGGACGGTGGGGGACTGGACGGTGGGGACTGGACGGTGGGGACTGGACGGTGGGGACTGGACGGTGGGGGACTGGACGGTGGGGGACTGGACGGTGGGGGACTGGACGGTGGGGACTGGACGGTGGGGGACGGGACGGTGGGGGACGGGATGGTGGGGGAGGGGACGGTGGGGACAGGACGGTAGGGGACTGGACGGTGGGGGACTGGACGGTGGGGTCTGGATGGTGGGGACTGGACGGTGGGGGACTGGACGGTGGGGGACTGGACGGTGGGGGACTGGACGGTGGGGACTGGACGGTGGGGGACTGGACGGTGGGGGACTGGACGGTGGGGGACTGGACGGTGGGGACTGGACGGTGGGGGACGGGACGGTGGGGGACGGGATGGTGGGGGAGGGGACGGTGGGGACAGGACGGTAGGGGACTGGACGGTGGGGGACTGGACTGTGGGATCTGGACGGTGGGGACTGGACGGTGGGGGACTGGACGGTGGGGGACTGGACGGTGGGGGACTGGACGGTGGGGACTGGACGGTGGGGGACGGGACGGTGGGGGACGGGACGGTGGGGGAGGGGACGGTGGGGACAGGACGGTAGGGGACTGGACGGTGGGGGACTGGACGGTGGGGGACTGGACGGTGGGGACTGGACAGTGGGGGACTGGACGGTGGGGGACTGGACGGTGGGGGAGGGGACGGTGGGGGACAGGACGGTGGGGACTGGACGGTGGGGGACGGGACGGTGGGGGACAGGACGGAGGGGACTGGATGGTGGGGGACGGGACGGTGGGGGTGGGACGATGAGGACTGGACGGAGGGGACTGGATGGTGGTGGATGGGACGGTGGGGACTGGACGGTGGGGGAGGGGACGGTGGGGGACGGGACGGTGGGGACTGGACGGTGGGGGAAGGGACGGTGGGGGACGGAACGGTGGGGGAGGGGACGGTGGGGGACGGGATGGTGGGGGACAGGACGGTGGGGGACTGGACGGTGGGGGATGGGATGGTGGGGGACGGAACGGTGGGGACTGGACGGTGGGGGATGGGATGGTGGGGGACAGGACGGTGGGGGACTGGACGGTGGGGGACGGGACGGTGGGGACTGGACGGTGGGGGATGGGATGATGGGGGACAGGACGGTGGGGGACTGGACGGTGGGGGACGGGATGGTGGGGGACAGGACGGAGGGGACTGGACGGTGGGGGATGGGATGGTGGGGGACGGGATGGTGGGGACTGGACGGTGGGGGACGGGACGGTGGGGGACGGGACGGTGGGGGACGGGATGGTGGGGGACGGGATGGTGGGGGACGGGATGGTGGGGGACTGGACGGTGGGGACTGGACGGTGGGGGACGGGATGGTGGGGGACGGGATGGTGGGGGACGGGATGGTGGGGGACTGGACGGTGGGGGACTGGACGGTGGGGGACGGGACGGTGGGGGACGGGACGGTGGGGGACGGGACGGTGGGGAGGGGACGGTGGGGGAGGGGACGGTGGGGGACGGGACGGTGGGGGACGGGACGGTGGGGGACGGGACGGTGGGGGAGGGGACGGTGGGGGACGGGACGGTGGGGGAGGGGACGGTGGGGGACGGGACGGTGGGGGACGGGACGGTGGGGGAGGGGACGGTGGGGGACGGGACGGTGGGGGACTGGACGGTGGGGCACGGGACGGTGGGGGACTGGACGGTGGGGGACTGGACGGTGGGGGACTGGACGGTGGGGGACGGGACGGTGGGGGAGGGGACGGTGGGGGACGGGACGGTGGGGGACGGGACGGTGGGGGAGGGGACGGTGGGGGACGGGACGGTGGGGGAGGGGACGGTGGGGGACGGGACGGTGGGGGAGGGGACGGTGGGGAGGGGACGGTGGGGGACTGGACGTTGGGGGATGGGACCGTGGGGGACTGGACGGTGGGGGACTGGACGGTGGGGGACTGGACGGTGTGGGACGGGGCGGTGAGGGACTGGACGGTGGGGGGCGGGACGGTGGGGGACGGGACGGTGAGGGACTGGACGGTGGGGGATGGACGGTGGGGACGGGACGGTGGGGGACGGGGCGGTGGGGGACTGGACGGTGAGGACTGGACGGTGGGGGACTGGACGGTGGGGGACGGGACGGTGGGGGAGGGGACGGTGGGGGACTGGACGGTGGGGGACGGGACGGTGGGGGACGGGACGGTGGGGGAGGGGACGGTGGGGGACTGGACGGTGGGGGACGGGACGGTGGGGGACGGGACAGTGGGGGACGGGACGGTGGGGGAGGGGACGGTGGGGGACTGGACGGTGGGGGCGGGACGGTGGGGGATGGACGGTGGGGACTGGACGGTGGGGGACAGGGAGGTGGGGGACTGGACGGTGAGGGACTGGACGGTGGGGGACTGGACGGTGGGGGACTGGACGGCGGGGGACTGGACGGTGGGGGACGGGACGGTGGTGGACGGGAAGGTGGGGGAGGGGGCGGTGGGGGACTGGACGGTGGGGGACGGGACGGTGGGGGAGGGGACGGTGGGGGAGGGGACGTTGGGGAGGGGACGATGGGGGACTGGACGGTGGGGGACGGGACGGTGGTGGACTGGACGGTGGGGGACGGGACGGTGGGGGACGGGACGGTGGGGGACGGGACGGTGGGGGACTGGACGGTGGGGGACGGGACGGTGGGGACGTGGGACTGAAGCGGTGGGGGCGGGACGGTGGGGGATGGACGGTGGGGACTGGACGGTGGGGGACGGGACGGTGGGGGACTGGACGGTGGGGGACTGGACGGCGGGGGACTGGACGGTGGGGGACGGGACGGTGGTGGACGGGAAGGTGGGGGAGGGGGCGGTGGGGGACTTGGACGGTGGGGACGGGACGGTGGGGGAGGGGACGGTGGGGGAGGGGACGTTGGGGAGGGGACGATGGGGGACTGGACGGTGGGGGAGGGGGCGGTGGGGGACTGGACGGTGGGGGAGGGGGCGGTGCGGGACGGGACGGTGGGGGAAGGGGACGGTGGGGGGACTGGACGGCGGGGGGACGGGACGGCGGGGGACTGGACGGTGGGGGAGGGGACGGTGGGGACTGGATGGTGGGGGGCGGGACGGTGCGGGACGGGACGGTGGGGGAGGGGACGGTGGGGGACTGGACGGTGGGGGAGGGGGCGGTGGGGGACTGGACGGCGGGGGACTGGACGGCGGGGACTGGATGGTGGGGGGACTGGACGGTGGGGGACTGGACGGTGGGGGACTGGACGGCGGGGGACGGGACGGTGGGGGAGGGGACTGTGGGGGAGTGGACGGTGGGGGACTGGACGGTGGGGGTGGGGACGGTGGGGGACTGGACGGCGGGGGACTGGACGGCGGGGGAGGGGACGGTGGGGGACGGGGCGGTGGGGGAGGGGACGGTGGGGGACTGGACGGTGGGGGCGGGGGGCGGTGCGGGACGGGACGGTGGGGGACTGGACGGTGGGGGAGGGGACGGTGGGGACGGGACGGTGGGGGAGGCGATGGTGGGGGACTGGACGGCGGGGACTGGACGGTGGGGGACGGGGCGGTGCGGGACGGGACGGTGGGGGACTGGACGGCGGGGGACTGGACGGTGGGGGAGGGGACGGTGGGGGACTGGACGGTGGGGGACTGGACGGTGGGGGACTGGACGGCGGGGGAGGGGACGGTGGGGGACTGGACGGTGGGGGAGGGGACGGTGGGGGGACGGGGCGGTGGGGACGGGCTGGTGCGGGACAGGACGGTGGGGGACTGGACGGTGGGGGAGGGGACGGTGGGGGACGGGGCGGTGGGGGACTGGACGGTGGGGGAGGGGACGGTGGGGGAGGGGACGGTGGGGGACGGGGCGGTGAGGGACTGGACGGTGAGGGACTGGACGGCGGGGGAGGGGACGGCGGGGGACTGGACGGTGGGGGACTGGACGGTGGGGGAGGGGACGGTGGGGGACGGGACGGTGGGGGGTGGGATGGTGGGGGAGGGGACGGTGGGGGACTGGATGGTGGGGGACTGGACGGTGGGGACTGGAAGGTGGGGGACGGGACGGGTGGCGGGACGGGACGGTGGGGGACTGGACGGCGGGGGACTGGACGGCGGGGGACGGGACGGCAGGGACTGGACGGTGGGGGAGGGGACGGTGGCGGACTGGACGGCGGGGGGGACTGGGACGGTGGGGGACTGGACGGTGGGGGACGGGACGGTGGGGGACGGGACGGTGGGGGACGGGATGGTGGGGGATGGGACGGTGGGGCCTGGACGGTGGGGGACGGGACGGTGGGGGACTGGACAGTGGGGGAGGGGACGGTGGGGGAGGGGACGGTGGGGGACGGGGCGGTGAGGGACTGGACGGTGAGGGACGGGACGTGGGGACTGGACGGTGGGGCACTGGGCGGTGGGGGGACTGGACGGTGGGGGACTGGACGGTGGGGACTGGACGGTGGGGACTGGACGGTGGGGCACTGGGCGGTGGGGACTGGACGGTGGGGGACTGGACGGTGGGGTCTGGACGGTGGGGCACTGGACGGTGGGGGACTGGACGGTGGGGACGGGACGGTGGTGGACTGGACGGTGGGGACTGGACGGTGGGGGACTGGACTGTGGGGACTGGACGGTGGGGGACTGGACGGTGGGGGACGGGACGGTGGGGGAGGGGACGGTGGGGGACGGGACGGTGGGTGACTGGATAGTGGGGGGAGGGGACGGTGGGGGAGGGGTCAGTGGGGGACGGGACGGTGGGGACGTGATGGTGGGGACTGGACGGTGGGGACTGGACGGTGGGGGACTGGACGGTGGGGGACTGGACGGTGGGGGACTGGACGGTGGGGACTGGACGGTGGGGGACGGGACGGTGGGGGACGGGATGGTGGGAGGACGGGGACGGTGGGGACAGGACGGTAGGGGACTGGACGGTGGGGGACTGGACGGTGGGGACTGGATGGTGGGGACTGGACGGTGGGGGACTGGACGGTGGGGGACTGGACGGTGGGGGACTGGACGGTGGGGACTGGACGGTGGGGGACTGGAGGGTGGGGGACTGGACGGTGGGGGACTGGACGGTGGGGACTGGACGGTGGGGACTGACGGGGACGGACGTGGGGGACGGGATGGTGGGGGACGGGAGACGGTGGGGACAGGACGGTAGGGGACTGGACGGTGGGGGACTGGACGGTGGGGTCTGGACGGTGGGGACTGGACGGTGGGGGACTGCTGACGGTGGGGGACTGGACGGTGGGGGACTGGACGGTGGGGACTGGACGGTGGGGGACGGGACGGTGGGGGACGGGATGCGTGGGGGACGGGGACGGTGGGGACGGGGACGGTGGGTGACTGGACGATGGGGGAGGGGGCGGTGGGGGACGGACGGCGGGGGACGGGACGGACGGGGGACTGGACGGAGGGGACTGGACGGTGGGGGATGGCGACGGTGGGGGACTGGACGGTGGGGGACTGGACGGTGGGGGAGGGGACTGGTGCGGGGAGGGGACGGTGGGGGCCGGTACGGTGGGGGAGGGGACGGTGGTGGACGGGACGTTGGGGACTGGACGGTGGGGGAGCGGACGGTGGGGGAGGGACGGTGGGGGATGGGACGGTGGGGGACTGGACGGTGGGGGACTGGACGGTGGGGGGAGGGGACTGGTGGGGGACGGGGACGGTGGGGGACGGTCACGGTGGGGGAAGGGGACGGTGGTGGACGGGACGTTGGGGACTGGACGGTGGGGGAGCGGACGGTGGGGGACGGGACGTTGGGGGACGGGGACGGTGGGGAGGGGACTGTGGGTGACTGGACGATGGGGGACGGGGGCGGTGGGGGACAGGACGGCGGGGGACGGGACGGCGGGGGGACTGGACGGCGGGGGACTGGACGGGGGGGACTGGACGGTGGGGGACGGGACGGTGGGGGACGGGGACGGTGGGGGACTGGACGGTGGGGGACGGGAGTGGGGGACGGGACGGTGGGGGACGGGACGGTGGGGGACTGGACGGTGGGGGACTGGACGGTGGGGACTGGACGGTGGGGCACTGGGCGGTGGGGTCTGGACGGTGGGGGACTGGACGGTGGGGACTGGACGGTGGGGCACTGGACGGTGGGGTCTGGACGGTGGGCGGACTGGACGGTGGGGGACTGGACGGTGGGGACGGGACGGTGGTGGACTGGACGGTGGGGATCTGGACGGTGGGGGACTGGACGTGAGGGGGACGGGACGGTGGGGGAGGGGACGGTGGGGGACGGGACGGTGGGTGACTGGACGAGGGGGACGGGGCCGGTGGGGGAGGGGTCAGTGGGGGACGGGACGGTGGGGACTGATGGGTGGGGACTGGACGGCTGGGGACTGTGACTGGACTGGGGGACTGGACGGTGGGGACTGGACGGTGGGGGACTGGACGGTGGGGGACTGGACGGTGGGGACTGGACGGTGGGGACTGGACGGTGGGGACTGGACGTGGGGACTGGACGGTGGGGGACTGGACGGTGAAGGGGACTGGACGGTGGGGACTGGACGGTGGGGGACGGGACGGTGGGGGACGGGATGGTGGGGGAGGGGACGGTGGGGACAGGACGGTAGGGGATGGACGGTGGGGGACTGGACGGTGGGGTCTGGATGGTGGGGACTGGACGGTGGGGGACTGGACGGTGGGGGACTGGACGGTGGGGGACTGGACGGTGGGGACTGGACGGAGGGGGACTGGACGGTGGGGGACTGGACGGTGGGGGACTGGACGGTGGGGACTGGACGGTGGGGGACGGGACGGTGGGGGACGGGATGGTGGGGGAGGGGACGGTGGGGACCGGACGGTAGGGGATCTGGACGGTGGGGGACTGGACTGTGGGATCTGGACGGTGGGGACGGACGGTGGGGAGGACTGGACGGTGGGGGACTGGACGGTGGGGGACTGGACGGTGGGGA
>NC_140990.1:15912286-15935198 GCF_052327205.1 Somniosus microcephalus | reverse complement strand
GGGGGACTGGACGGTGGGGGACTGGACGGTGGGGGAGGTGACGGTGGGGGACTGGACGGTGGGGGAGGGGACGGTGGGGACTGGAAGGTGGGGGACTGGACGGTGGGGACTGGACGGTGGGGGGCGGGACGGTGGGGACTGGACGGTGGGGACTGGACGGTGGGGGAGGGGACAGTGGGGGACTGGACGGTGGGGGACTGGACGGTGGGGGACGGGACGGTGGGGGACTGGACGGTGGGGACTGGATGGTGGGGGGCGGGACGGTGGGGGACTGGACGGTGGGGGGCGGGACGGCGGGGGACTGGACGGAGGGGACTGGACGGAGGGGACTGGACGGTGGAGACTGGACGGTGGCGGATGGGAGGGAGGGGACTGGACGGTGGGGACTGGACGGTGGGGACTGGACGGTGGGTACTGGACGGTGGGGGACTGGACGGAGGGGACTGGACGGTGGGGACTGGACGGTGGGGGACTGGACGGTGTGGGACTGGACGGTGGGGGACGGGATGGTGGGGGAGGGGGCGGTGGGGGCTGGACGGTGGGGGACGGGACGGTGGGGGAGGGGACGGTGGGGGACTGGACGGTGGGGGACGGGACAGGACGGTGGGGGAGGGGACGGTGGGGGACTGGACGGTGGGGGACTGGACGGTGGGGATTGGACGGTGGGGCAATGGACGGAGGGGACTGGATGGTGGGGGACTGGACGGTGGGGGACTGGACGGAGGGGACTGGACGGTGGGGGAGGGGACGGTGGGGGACTGGATGGTGGGGGACGGGACGGTGGGGGACTGGACGGTGGGGGACAGGACGGTGGGGGACTGGATGGTGGGGGACGGGACGGTGGGGGAGGGGACGGTGGGGGACTGGACGGTGGAAGACGGGACGGGACGGTGGGGGACTGGACGTTGGGGGACTGGACGGTGGGGGACGGGACGGTGGGGGACTGGACGGTGGGGGACTGGACTGTGGGGGGACTGGACGGTGGGGGACTGGACGGTGGGGGACTGGACGGTGGGGGACGAGACGGTGGGGGGACTGGACGGTGGGGGACTGGACGGTGGGGGACGGGACGGTGGGGGACTGGACGGTGGGGGACTGGATGGTTGGGGACGGGACGGTGGGGGACTGGACTGTGGGGGACTGGACGGTGGGGGACGGGAGGTGGGGAGGGGACGGTGGGAGACGGGACGGCGGGGGACGGGACGGCGGGGAGGGGACGGTGGGAGACGGGACGGCGGGGGACGGGACGGCGGGGGACGGGACGGCGGGGGAGGGAACTGGACGGTGGGGACTGGGCGGTGGGGGAGGGGATGGTGGGGGTGGGGGGCGGTGGGGGACTGGACGGTGGGGGACTGGACGGTGGGGGACGGGACGGTGGGGGAGGGGGCGGTGGGGGACTGGACGTTGGGGAGGGGACGGTGGGGGACTGGACGGTGGGGGAGGGGGCAGTGGGGGACTGGACGGTGGGGGAGGGGGGCGGTGGGGGACTGGACGGTGGGGGACGGGACGGTGGGGGAGAGGGCGGTGGGGGACTGGACGGTGGGGAGGGGACGGGACGGTGGGGGAGGGGGCGGTGGGGGACGGGACGGTGGGGCGGTGGGGGACTGGACGGTGGGGACGGGACGGTGGGGGGCGGGACGGTGGGGGACTGGACGGTGGGGGACGGGACGGTGGGGGACGGGACGGTGGGGGAGGGGGCGGTGGGGGAGGGGACGGTGGGGGACGGGACGGTGGGGGAGGGGGCGGTGGGGGACTGGACGGTGGGGACGGGACGGGACGGGACGGTGGGGGACGGGACGGTGGGGGAGGGGGCGGTGGGGGAGGGGACGGTGGTGGAGGGGGCGGTGGGGGAGGGGACGCTGTGGGACTGGACGGTGGGGGACTGGACGGTGGGGGAGGGGACGGTGGGACGGTGCGGGACGGGACGGTGGGGGAGGGGACGGTGGGGAGGGGACGCTGTGGGACTGGACGGTGGGGGACTGGACGGTGGGGGATGGGACGGTGCGGGACAGGACGGTGGGGGAGGGTGCGGTGGGGGACGGGACGGTGGGGAGGGGACGGTGGGTGACTGGACGATGGGGGAGGGGGCGGTGGGGGACAGGACGGCGGGGGACGGGACGGCGGGGGACTGGACGGCGGGGGACTGGACGGCGGGGGACTGGACGGCGGGGACTGGACGGTGGGGGAGTGGACGGTGGGGGACTGGACGGTGGGGGACGGGACGGTGGGGGACTGGACGGTGGGGGGACCGGACGGTGGGGGACGGGACGTGGGGGACGGGACGGTGGGGGACTGGACGGTGGGGCACTGGACGGTGGGGGACTGGACGGTGGGGGACTGGACGGTGGGGTCTGGACGGTGGGGGTCTGGACGGTGGGGACGGGACGGTGGTGGACTGGGCGGTGGGGACTGGACGGTGGGGGACTGGACGGTGGGGACTGGACGGTGGGGGACTGGACGGTGGGGGAGGGGACGGTGGGGGAGGGGTCGGTGGGGGACGGGACGGTGGGGACGTGACGGTGGGGACTGGACGGTGGGGATGTGACGGTGGGGGACTGGACGGTGGGGGACTGGACGGTGGGGACTGGACGGTGGGGGACTGGACGGTGGGGGACTGGACGGTGGGGGACTGGACGGTGGGGACTGGACGGTGGGGGACGGGACGGTGGGGGAGGGGACGGTGGGGACAGGGCGGTAGGGGACTGGACGGTGGGGGACTGGACGGTGGGGGACTGGACGGTGGGGACTGGACGGTGGGGGACTGGACGGTGGGGGACTGGACGGTGGGGGAGGGGACGGTGTGGGACGGGACGGTGGGGGACTGGACGGTGGGGACTGGATGGTGGGGGACTGGACGGTGGGGGACTGGATGGTGCGGGACAGGACGGTGGGGACTGGACGGTGGGGGACTGGACGGTGGGGGGACTGGACGGTGGGGGGCTGGACGTTGGGAGACGGGACGGTGGGGGATGGGACGGTGGGGGATGGGATGGTGGGGGACAGGACGGAGGGGACTGGACGGTGGGGGACGGGACGGTGGGGGTGGGACGGTGAGGACTGGACGGTGGGGACTGGACGGTGGGGGACGGGACGGCGGGGGTGGGACGGTGTGGCCTGGACGGTGTGGACTGGATGGTGGTAGATGGGACGGTGGGGACTGGACAGTGGGGGAAGGGACGGTGGGGGACGGAACGGTGGGGGAGGGGACGGTGGGGACGGGACGGTGGGGGACGGGGCGGTGGGGGACTGGACGGTGAGGGACGGGACGGTGGGGGAGGGGACGGTGGGGACGGGACGGTGGTGGACGGGGACGGTGGGGGACGCGACGGTGGGGGAGGGGACGGTGGGGACGGGACGGTGGGGGACGGGGCGGTGGGGGACTGGACGGTGGGGGACTGGACGGTGAGGGACGGGACGGTGGGGACTGGACGGTGAGGGACTGGACGGTGGGGGACGGGACGGTGAGGGACTGGACGGTGGGGGACGGGACGGTGGTGGACGGGACGGTGGGGAGGGGACGGTGGGGGAGGGGACGTTGGGGGACGGGGCGGGACGGGACGGTGGGGGAGGGGACGGTGGGGACTGGACGGTGAGGGACGGGACGGTGGGGGACGGGACGGTGGGGGACTGGACGGTGGGGGACGGGACGGTGGGGCCTGGACGGTGGGGGACTGGACGGTGGGGGAGGGGACGGTGAGGGACTGGACGGTGAGGGACGGGACGGTGGGGACTGGACGGTGGGGACGGGACGGTGGGGGATGGGATGGAGGCGGAGGGGACGGTGGGGGAGGGGACGGTGGGGGAGGGGACGGTGGGGGAGGGGACGGTGGGGGAGGGGACGGTGGTGGACTGGACGGTGGGGGAGGGGACGGTGGTGGACTGGACGGTGGGGGAGGGGACGGTGGGGGAGGGGACTGTGGGGGAGGGGACTGTGGGGGAGGGGACGGTGGTGGACTGGACGGTGGGGGAGGGGACGGTGGGGGAGGGGACGGTGGGGGACGGGAAGGTGGGGGACGGGACGGTGGGGGAGGGGTCGGTGGGGGTGGGGATGGTGGGGGAGGGGGACGGTGGGGGAGGGGACGGTGGGGGACTGGACGGTGGGGGACTGGACGGTGGGGGACTGGACGGTGGGGGACTGGACGGTCGGGGAGGGGACGGTGGGGGACGGGACGGTGGGGACTGGCCGGTGGGGGACTGGATGGTGGGGGACTGGCCGGTGGGGGATGGGACGGTGGGGGACTGGACGGTGGGGACTGGACGGTGGGGGAGGGGATGGTGGGGGAGGGGATGGTGGGGGAGGGGACGGTGGGGGACAGTACGGTGGGGGAGGGGACGGTGGTGGACGGGACGTTGGGGGAGGGGACGGTGGGGAGGGGACGGTGGGGGACTGGCCGGTGGGGGATGGGGCGGTGGGGGACTGGACGGTGGGGGACTGGACGGTGGGGGAGGGGATGGTGGGGGAGGGGACGGTGGGGGACAGTACGGTGGGGGAGGGGACGGTGGTGGACGGGACGTTGGGGACTGGACGGTGGGGGAGCGGACGGTGGGGGACGGGACGGTGGGGGAGGGGACGGTGGGGAGGGGACGGTGGGTGACTGGACGATGGGGGAGGGGGCGGTGCGGGACAGGATGGCGGGGGACGGGACGGCGGGGGACTGGACGGCGGGGGGACTGGACGGCGGGGGACTGGACGGCGGGGGACAGGACGGCGGGGACTGGACGGTGGGGGACTGGACGGTGGGGGACGGGACGGTGGGGGAGGGGACGGTGGGGGACCGGACGGTGGGGGACGGGACGTGGGGGACGGGACGGTGGGGGACGGGACGTGGGGGACGGGACGGTGGGGGACTGGACGGTGGGGGACTGGACGGTGGGGACTGGACGGTGGGGCACTGGGCGGTGGGGGACTGGACGGTGGGGGACTGGACGGTGGGGTCTGGACGGTGGGGGACTGGACGGTGGGGGACTGGACGGTGGGGACTGGACGGTGGGGGACTGGACTGTGGGGACTGGACGGTGGGGGACTGGACGGTGGGGGATGGGACGGTGGGGGAGGGGACGGTGTTGGACGGGACGGTGGGTGACTGGACAGTGGGGGAGGGGACGGTGGGGGAGGGGTCAGTGGGGGACGGGACGGTGGGGACGTGACGGTGGGGACTGGACGGTGGGGATGTGATGGTGGGGGACTGGACGGTGGGGGACTGGACGTTGGGGGACTGGACGGTGGGGACTGGACGGTGGGGGACTGGACGGTGGGGGACTGGACGGTGGGGACTGGATGGTGGGGGACGGGACGGTGGGGGACGGGATGGTGGGGGAGGGGACGGTGGGGACAGGACGGTAGGGGACTGGACGGTGGGGGACTGGACGGTGGGGGACTGGACGGTGGGGACTGGACGGTGGGGGACTGGACGGTGGGGGACTGGACGGTGGGGGACTGGACGGTGGGGACTGGACGGTGGGGGACGGGACGGTGGGGGAGGGGACGGTGGGGACAGGACGGTAGGGGACTGGACGGTGGGGGACTGGACGGTGGGGGACTGGACGGTGGGGGACTGGACAGTGGGGGACTGGACGGTGGGGGACTGGACGGTGGGGGAGGGGACGGTGGGGGACGGGACGGTGGGGGACTGGACGGTGGGGGACTGGACGGTGGGGGACTGGACGGTGGGGACTGGACAGTGGGGGACTGAGACGGTGGGGGACTGGACGGTGGGGGAGGGGACGGTGGGGGACGGGACGGTGGGGGACGGGACGGTGGGGGACTGGACGGTGGGGACTGGACGGTAGGGGACTGGACGGTGGGGACTGGACGGTGGGGACTGGACGGTGGGGGACTGGACGGTGGGGACTGGATGGTGCGGGACAGGACGGTGGGGACTGGACGGTGGGGGACTGGACGGTGGGGACTGGATGGTGCGGGACAGGACGGTGGGGACTGGACGGTGGGGGACGGGATGGTGGGGGACTGCACGGTGGGGACTGGATGGTGGGGGACTGGACGGTGGGGGACTGGACGGTGGGGGACTGGACGGTGGGGGACGGGACGGTGGGGGACAGGACGGAGGGGACTGGATGGTGGGGGACGGGACGGTGGGGGACTGGACGGTGGTGGATGGGACGGTGGGGACTGGACGGTGGGGGGGACGGTGGGGGAAGGGACGGTGGGGGACGGAACGGTGGGGGAGGGGACGGTGGGGGACGGGACGGTGGGGGAGGGGACGGTGGGGGACGGGATGGTGGGGGACGGGATGGTGGGGGACGGGACGGTGGGGGACTGGACGGTGGGGGATGGGATGGTGGGGGACTGGACGGTGTGGACTGGACGGTGGGGGACTGGACAGTGGGGGAGGGGACGGTGGGGGACTGGACGGTGGGGGAGGGGACGGTGAAGACTGGACGGTGGGGGACGGGACGGTGGAGAGGGGACGGTGGGGGACTGGACGGTGGGGACTAGACGGTGGGGGATGGGACGGTGGGGGACTGGACGGTGGGGGACTGGACGGTGGGGGAGGGGATGGTGGGGGAGGGGACGGTGGGGGACGGTGCGGTGGGGGAGGGGACGGTGGTGGACGGGACGTTGGGGACTGGACGGTGGGGGAGCGGATGGTGGGGGACGGGACGGTGGGGGAGGAGACGTTGGGGACTGGACGGTGGGGGACTGGACGGTGGGGACGGGACGGTGGGGGACGGGACGGTGGGAGACGGGACGGTGGGGACTGGATGGTGGGGGACTGGACGGTGGGGACGGGACGGTGGGGGACGGGACGGTGGGGACTGGACGGTGGGGACGGGACGGTGGGGGACTGGATGGTGGGGACTGGACGGTGGGGGACGGGACGGTGGGAGATGGGACGGTGGGGACTGGACGGTAGGGGACGGGACGGTGGGGGACTGGGCGGTGGGGACTTGACGGTGGGGGAATGGACGGTGGGGGACTGGACGGTGGGGGACTGGACGGTGGGGACTGGACGGTGGGGACTGGACGGTGGGGGACGGGACGGTGGGAGACGGGACGGTGGGGACTGGAAGGTGGGGGACTGGACGGTGCGGGAGGGGACAGTGGGGGAGGGGACGGGATGGTGGGGGACTGGACGGTGGGGACTGGACGGTGGGGGATGGGACGGTGGGGAGGGAACGGTGGGGAGGGGGCGGTGGGGGATGGGACGGTGGGGGACAGGACGGTGGAGACTGGACGGTGGGGGACTGGACGGTGGGGGACTGGACGGTGGGGGAGGGGACAGTGGGGGAGGGGACGGGACGGTGGGGGACTGGACGGTGGGGACTGGACGGTTGGGGATGGGACGGTGGGGAGGGGACGGTGGGGAGGGGGTGGTGGGGGAGGGGGCAGTGGAGGATGGGACGGTGGGGGACGGGACGGTGTGGGACTTGACGGTGGGGGACGGGACGGTGGGGGACTGGACGGTGGGGACTGGACGCTGGGGGAGGGGACAGTGGGGGAGGGGACGGGACGGTGGGGGAGGGGACGGTGGGGGACTGGACGGTGGGGACTGGACGGTGGGGGAGGGGACGGTGGGGGAGGGGACGGTGGGGGACGGGACGGTGGGGGACGGGACGGTGGGGGAGGGGACGGTGGGGGACGGGATGTGGGGGACGGGACGTTGGGGACGGGACGGTGGGGGACTGGACGGTGGGGGACGGTACGGTGGGGGAGGGGACGGTGGGGGACTGGCCGGTGGGGGAGGGGACGGTGGGGACTGGACGGTGGGGACTGGACGGTGGGGGACGGGACGGTGGGGGACTGGATGGTGGGGGGCGTGACGGTGGGGGACTGGACGGTGGGGGACTGGACGGTGGGGGACTGGACGGTGGGGGAGGGGACGGTGGGGGACTGGACGGTGGGGGACTGGACGGTGGGGGGCGGGACGGTGGGGACTGGACGGTGGGGGACTGGACGGTGGGGGGCGGGACGGTGGGGACTGGACGGTGGGGACTGGACGGTGGGGGAGGGGACAGTGGGGGACTGGATGGTGGGGGACTGGACGGTGGGGGACGGGACGGTGGGGGACTGGACGGTGGGAGGCGGGACGGTGGGGGACTGGACGGTGGGGGGCGGGACGGCGGGGGACTGGACGGAGGGGACTGGACGGAGGGGACTGGACGGTGGGGGACTGGACGGAGGGGACTGGACGGTGGGGGGCGGGACGGCGGGGGACTGGACGGAGGGGACTGGACGGAGGGGACTGGACGGTGGGGGACTGGACGGTGGGGGACTGGACGGAGGGGACTGGACGGTGGGGACTGGACGGTGGAGGACTGGACGGTGGGGGACTGGACGGTGGGGGACTGGACGGTGGGGGACGGGATGGTGGGGGAGGGGGCGGTGGGGGCTGGACGGTTGGGGACGGGACGGTGGGGGAGGGGGCGGTGGGGGACTGGACGGTGGGGGACTGGACGGTGGGGGACGGGACAGGACGGTGGGGGAGGGGACGGTGGGGGACTAGAC
Source organism: Somniosus microcephalus (assembly GCF_052327205.1). NCBI lineage: Eukaryota > Metazoa > Chordata > Chondrichthyes > Squaliformes > Somniosidae > Somniosus > Somniosus microcephalus. Next base: position 15,926,731 of record NC_140990.1, on the reverse strand, counting down.
GGTGGGGGACTGGACGGTGGGGACTGGACGGTGGGGCAATGGACGGAGGGGACTAGATGGTGGGGGACTGGACGGTGGGGGACTGGACGGAGGGGACTGGACGGTGGGGGACGGGATGGTGGGGGACTGGACGGTGGGGGACGGGACGGTGGGGGACTGGACGGTGGGGGACGGGATGGTGGGGGAGGGGACGGTGGGGGACTGGACGGTGGGGGACGGTGGGGGACTGGACGGTGGGGGACGGGACGGTGGGGGACTGGACGGTGGGGGACGGGACGGTGGGGGACTGGATGGTGGGGGACGGGAGGTGGGGAGGGGACGGTGGGAGACGGGACGGCGGGGAGGGGACGGTGGGGAGGGGACGGTGGGAGACGGGACGGCGGGGGACGGGACGGCGGGGGACGGGACGGCGGGGGAGGGAACTGGGCGGTGGGGGACTGGACGGTGGGGGAGGGGGCGGTGTGGGACTGGACGGTGGGGGACGGGACGGTGGGGGAGGGGGCGGTGGGGGACTGGACGGTGGGGGACTGGACGGTGGGGACTGGACGCTGGGGGAGGGGACAGTGGGGGAGGGGACGGGACGGTGGGGGAGGGGACGGTGGGGGACTGGACGGTGGGGACTGGACGGTGGGGGAGGGGACGGTGGGGGAGGGGACGGTGGGGGACGGGACGGTGGGGGACGGGACGGTGGGGGAGGGGACGGTGGGGGACGGGATGTGGGGGACGGGACGTTGGGGACGGGACGGTGGGGGACTGGACGGTGGGGGACGGTACGGTGGGGGAGGGGACGGTGGGGGACTGGCCGGTGGGGGAGGGGACGGTGGGGACTGGACGGTGGGGACTGGACGGTGGGGGACGGGACGGTGGGGGACTGGATGGTGGGGGGCGTGACGGTGGGGGACTGGACGGTGGGGGACTGGACGGTGGGGGACTGGACGGTGGGGGACTGGACGGTGGGGGAGGGGACGGTGGGGGACTGGACGGTGGGGGACTGGACGGTGGGGGGCGGGACGGTGGGGACTGGACGGTGGGGGACTGGACGGTGGGGGGCGGGACGGTGGGGACTGGACGGTGGGGACTGGACGGTGGGGGAGGGGACAGTGGGGGACTGGATGGTGGGGGACTGGACGGTGGGGGACGGGACGGTGGGGGACTGGACGGTGGGAGGCGGGACGGTGGGGGACTGGACGGTGGGGGGCGGGACGGCGGGGGACTGGACGGAGGGGACTGGACGGAGGGGACTGGACGGTGGGGGACTGGACGGAGGGGACTGGACGGTGGGGGGCGGGACGGCGGGGGACTGGACGGAGGGGACTGGACGGGAGGGGACTGGACGGTGGGGGGACTGGACGGTGGGGGACTGGACGGAGGGGACTGGACGGTGGGGACTGGACGGTGGAGGACTGGACGGTGGGGGACTGGACGGTGGGGGACTGGACGGTGGGGGACGGATGGTGGGGGAGGGGGCGGTGGGGGCTGGACGGTTGGGGACGGGACGGTGGGGGAGGGGGCGGTGGGGGACTGGACGGTGGGGGACTGGACGGTGGGGGACGGGACAGGACGGTGGGGGACTGGACGGTGGGGACTGGACGGTGGGGCAATGGACAGAGGGGACTGGATGGTGGGGGACTGGACGGTGGGGGACTGGACGGAGGGGACTGGACGGTGGGGGACGGGATGGTGGGGGGACTGGACGGTGGGGGACGGGACGGTGGGGGACTGGACGGTGGGGGACGGGATGGTGGGGGAGGGGACGGTGGGGGACTGGACGGTGGGGGACGGTGGGGGACTGGACGGTGGGGGACGGGACGGTGGGGGACTGGACGGTGGGGGACTGGACGGTGGGGGACGGGACGGTGGGGGACTGGATGGTGGGGGACGGGAGGTGGGGAGGGGACGGTGGGAGACGGGACGGCGGGGAGGGGACGGTGGGAGACGGGACGGCGGGGGACGGGACGGCGGGGGACGGGACGGCGGGGGAGGGAACTGGGCGGTGGGGGGACTGGACGGTGGGGGGAGGGGGCGGTGTGGGACTGGACGGTGGGGGACGGGACGGTGGGGGAGGGGGCGGTGGGGGGACTGGACGGTGGGGAGGGGACGGTGGGGGACGGGACGGTGGGGGACTGGACGGTGGGGGAGTGGGCGGTGGGGGATTGGACGGTGGGGGAGGGGGGCGGTGGGGGACTGGACGGTGGGGACGGGACGGTGGGGGAGGGGGCGGTGGGGGACGGGACGGTGGGGGAGGGGGGCGGTGGGGGAGGGGACGGTGGGGGACGGGACGGTGGGGGAGGGGGCGGTGGGGGACTGGACGGTGGGGACGGGACTGTGGGGGGCGGGACAGTGGGGGGACTGGACGGTGGGGACGGGACGGTGGGGGACGGGACGGTGGGGGAGGGGGCGGTGGGGGAGGGGGCGGTGGGGGAGGGGACGGTGGGGGACGGGACGGTGGGGGAGGGGGCGGTGGGGGACTGGACGGTGGGGACGGGACGGGACGGGACGGTGGGGGACGGGACGGTGGGGGAGGGTGCGGTGGGGGAGGGGGACGGTGGTGGAGGGGGCGGTGGGGGAGGGGACGGTGGGGGAGGGGTCGGTGGGGGAGGGGGGCGGTGGGGGACGGGACGGTGGGGAGGGGACGGTGGGGGACGGGACAGTGGGGAGGGGACGGTGGGGGACTGGACGGTGGGGGGAGGGGGACGGTGGGGGACTGGACGGTGGGGGACTGGACGGTGGGGGACGGGACGGTGGGGGCGGGACGGTGGGGAGGGGACGGTAGATTCTGGATGGTGGGGGAGGGGACGGTGGGGGACTGGACGGTGGGGGACAGGACGGTGGGGGACGGGACGGTGGGGAGTGGACGGTGGGGGACGGGACGGTGGGGACTGGACGGTGGGGACCGGACGGTGGGGGACGGGTCGGTGGGGGACGGGACGGTGGGGGACGGGACGGTGGGGGACTGGACGGTGGGGACTGGACGGTGAGGGACTGGACGGTGAGGGACTGGACGGCGGGGGGACTGGACGGTGGGGGACGGGACGGTGCAGGACTGGACGGTGGGGGACGGGACGGTGGGGGACGGGTCGGTGGGGGACGGGACGGTGAGGGACTGGACGATGGGGGGACTGGACGGTGGGGGACCGGACGGTGGGGGACGGGACGGTGGGGGACTGGACGGTGGGGGACTGGACGGTGGGGGACGGGACGGTGGGGGACTGGACGGTGGGGGAGGGGACGGTGGGGGACGGGACGGTGGGGGACTGGACGGTGGGGGACCGGACGGTGGGGGACCGGACGGTGGGGGACGGGACGGTGGGGGACTGGACGGTGGGGGACGGGACGGTGGGGGACGGGACGGTGCGGGACTGGACGGTGGGGGACGGGACGGTGGGGGACGGGACGGTGGGGACGGGACGGTGGGGACTGGACGGTGGGGGACGGGAAGGTGGGGGACGGGATGGTGGGGGACGGGGAGGGGACGGTGCGGTACGGGACGGTGAGGGAGGGGACGGTGGGGGACGGGAAGGTGGGGGACGGGATGGTGGGGGACGGGGAGGGGACGGTGCGGTACGGGACGGTGGGGGACGGGAAGGTGGGGAGGGGACGGTGGGGGATGGGACGTGCGGGACGGGACGGTGGGGGATGGGACGGTGGGGGAGGGGACGGTGGGGGACGGGACGCTGGGGAGGGGACGCTGGGGACTGGACGGTGGGGGATGGGACGGTGCGGGACTGGACGGTGGGGGACGGGACGGTGGGGGAGGGGACGGTGCGGGACGGGACGGTGGGGAACGGGACGGTGGGGGAGGGGACGGTGGGGGACGGGTCGGTGGGGGACGGGACGGTGGGGGACTGGACGGTGGGGGACTGGACGGTCAGGGACGGGACGGTGGGGGACTGGACGGTGGGGGACTGGACGGTGGGGGATGGGACGGTGGGGGACGGGATGGTGGGGGATGGGACGGTGGGGGACTGGACGGTGGGGGGACGGGACGGTGGGGGACTGGACGGTGGGGGACTGGACGGTGGGGGATGGGACGGTGGGGGACTGGACGGTGGGGGACTGGACGGTGGGGGACTGGACGGTGGGGGATGGGACGGTGGGGGACGGGATGGTGGGGGATGGGACGGTGGGGGACTGGACGGTGGGGGACGGGACGGTGGGGGACTGGACGGTGGGGGACTGGACGGTGGGGGACTGGACAGTGGGGGACGGGACGGTGGGGACTGGACCGTGGGGGACTGGACGGTGGGGGACTGGACGGTGGGGGACGGAACGGTGGGGATGGGACGGTGGGGGACGGGACGGTGGGGGACTGGACGATGAGGGACTGGACGGTGGGGACGGGACGGTGCGGGACGGGATGGTGGGGGAGGGGACGGTGGGGGAGGGGACGGTGGGGGATGGACGGTGGGGACTGGACGGTGGGGGACTGGACGGTGTGGGACGGGGCGGTGAGGGACTGGACGGTGGGGGAAGGACGGTGGGGGACGGGACGGTGGGGGACGGGACGGTGAGGGACTGGACGGTGGGGGATGGACGGTGGGGACGGGACGGTGGGGGACGGGACGGTGGGGCACGGGACGGTGGGGGGACTGGACGGCGGGGGAGGGGACTGTGGGGGAGGGGACTGTGGGGGAGGGGACGGCGGGGGACGGGACGGCGGGGGAGGGGACGGTGGGGGACTGGACGGTGGGGGAGGGGACGGTGGGGGAGGGGACGGTGGGGGAGGGGACGGTGGGGGAGGGGACGGCGGGGGAGGGGACGGTGGGGGACTGGACGGTGGGGGACGGGGCGGTGGGGGACGGGAAGGTGGGGGAGGGGACGGCGGGGGAGGGGACGGTGGGGGAGGGGGCGGTGGGCGACGGGAAGGTGGGGGAGGGGGCGGTGGGGGACGGGGCGGTGGGGGAGGGGGGCGGTGGGCGACGGGAAGGTGGGGGAGGGGGCGGTGGGGGGACGGGACGGTGGGGGAGGGGGCGGTGGGCGACGGGAAGGTGGGGACTGGACGGTGGGGGAGGGGACGGTGGGGGAGGGGGCGGTGGGCGACGGGAAGGTGGGGGAGGGGGCGGTGGGGGACGGGACGGTGGGGGATGGGACGGTGCGGGACAGGACGGCGGGGGACGGGACGGCGGGGGACTGGACGGCGGGGGACTGGACGGCGGGGGACTGGACGGCGGGGACTGGACGGTGGGGGACTGGACGGTGGGGGACTGGACGGTGGGGGACGGGACGGTGGGGACTGGACGGTGGGGGAGGGGATGGTGGGGACTGGACGGTGGGGGAGGGGATGGTGGGGACTGGATGGTGGGGGACGGGATGGTGGGAGATGGGAAACTGGGGGACTGGACGGTGTGGACTGGACGGTGGGGGACTGGACGGTGGGGGATGGGACGGTGGGGGACTGGACGGTGGGGGACTGGGACGGTGGGGGAGGGGGATGGTGGGGGAGGGGACGGTGGGGGACGGTATGGTGGGGGAGGGGACGGTGGTGGACGGGACGTTGGGTGAGGAGACGTTGGGGACTGGACGGTGGGGGACGGGACAGCGGGGGAGGGGACGGTGGGGGACGGGACGTTGGGGGAGGAGACGTTGGGGACTGGACGGTGGGGGACTGGACGGTGGGGGACGGGACGGCGGGGGGACGGGACGGTGGGGACTGGACGGTGGGGGACTGGACGGTGGGGGAGGGGACGGTGGGGACGGGACGGTGGGGAACTGGACGGTGGGGACGGGACGGTGGGGAACTGGACGGTGGGGGAGGGGACAGTGGGGGAGGGGACGGGACGGTGGGGGACTGGACGGTGGGGGACTGGACGGTGGGGACTGGACGGTGGGGGACTGGAAGGTGGGGGGACTGGACGGTGGGGGACGGGACGGTGGGAGATGGGACACTGGGGGACTGGACGGTGTGGGACTGGACGGTGGGGGACTGGACGGTGGGGAACTGGACGGTGGGGACGGGACGGTGGGGGACGGGACGGTGGGGGACGGGACGGTGGGGGACAGGACGGTGGGGCCTGGACGGTGGGGGAGGGGGACAGTGGGGGAGGGGCCGGGACGGTGGGGGACTGGACGGTGGGGGACTGGACGGTGGGGGATGGGACGGTGGGAGATGGGACACTGGGGGAGTGGACGGCGTGGACTGGACGGTGGGGGACTGGACGGTGGGGGGACTGGACGGTGGGGGACGGGACGGTGGGAACTGGACGGTGGGGGACTGGACGGTGTGGACTGGACGGTGGGGGACTGGACGGTGGGGGAGGGGACGGTGGGGGACGGTGGGGACTGGACGGTGGGGGACGGGACGGTGGGGGACTGGACGGTGGGGACTGGACGGTGGGGGAGGGGACGGTGGGGGGACTGGACGGTGGGGGAGGGGACGGTGAAGACTGGATGGTGGGGGACGGGACGGTGCGGACGGGACGGTGGGGGACTGGACGGTGGGGACTGGACGGTGGGGGACGGGACGGTGGGGGAGGGGTCAATGGGAACTGGACGGTGGGGGACTGGACAGTGGGGGACTGGATGGTGGGGGAGGGGACGATGGGGGACTGGACGGTGGGGGACTGGACGGTGGGGGAGGGGACGGTGGGGAGATGGGGAAACTGGGGGACTGGACGGTGTGGACTGGACGGTGGGGACTGGACGGTGGGGACTGGACGGTGGGGGATGGGACGGTGGGGGTGGGGACTGGACGGTGGGGGAGGGGATGGTGGGGGAGGGGACGGTGGGGGACGGTATGGTGGGGGAGGGGACGGTGGTGGACGGGACGTTGGGGGAGGAGACGTTGGGGACTGGACGGTGGGGACGGGACGGCGGGGGAGGGGACGGTGGGGGACGGGACGTTGGGGGAGGAGACGTTGGGGACTGGACGGCGGGGGACGGGACGTGGGGACTGGACGGTGGGGACTGGACGGTGGGGGACGGGACGGCGGGGGACGGGACGGTGGGGACTGGACGGTGGGGGACTGGACGGTGGGGGAGGGGACGGTGGGGACTGGACGGTGGGGACTGTACGGTGGGGGCTGGACGGTGGGGACGGGACGGTGGGGAACTGGACGGTGGGGACGGGACGGTGGGGAACTGGACGGTGGGGGAGGGGACAGTGGGGGAGGGGACGGGACGGTGGGGGACTGGACGGTGGGGGACTGGACGGTGGGGACTGGACGGTGGGGGATGGGATGGTGGGGGACGGGACGGTGGGGGACTGGACGGTGGGGGACGGGACGGTGGGAGATGGGACACTGGGGGACTGGACGGTGTGGACTGGACGGTGGGGGACTGGACGGTGGGGAACTGGACGGTGGGGACGGGACGGTGGGGGACGGGACGGTGGGGGACGGGACGGTGGGGGACAGGACGGTGGGGCCTGGACGGTGGGGGAGGGGACAGTGGGGGAGGGGACGGGACGGTGGGGACTGGACGGTGGGGGATGGGACGGTGGGAGATGGGACACTGGGGGACTGGACGGTGTGGACTGGACGGTGGGGGACTGGACGGTGGGGGACTGGACAGTGGGGGACGGGACGGTGGGAACTGGACGGTGGGGGACTGGACGGTGTGGACTGGACGGTGGGGGACTGGACGGTGGGGGAGGGGACGGTGGGGGACTGGACGGTGGGGGAGGGGACGGTGAAGACTGGATGGTGGGGGACGGGACGGTGGAGAGGGGATGGTGGGGGACTGGACGGTGGGGACTGGACGGTGGGGGATGGGAAAGTGGGGGACTGGACGGTGGGGGACTGGACGGTGGGGGAGGGGATGGTGGGGAGGGGACGGTGGGGGACGGTATGGTGGGGGAGGGGACGGTGGTGGACGGGACGTTGGGGACTGGATGGTGGGGGAGCGGACGGTGGGGGACGGGACGGTGGGGGAGGGGACGGTGGGGGACGGGACGTTGGGGGAGGAGACGTTGGGGACTGGACGGTGGGGGACGGGACGGCGGGGGACGGGACGGTGGGGACTGGACGGTGGGGGACTGGACGGTGGGGGACGGGACGGTGGGGGATGGGACGGTGGGGACTGTACGGTGTGGGACTGGACGGTGGGGACTTGACGGTGGGGGACTGGACGGTGGGGACTGGACGGTGGGGAACTGGACGGTGGGGACGGGACGGTGGGGGACGGGACGGTGGGGGACGGGACGGTGGGGGACTGGGCGGTGGGGACTTGACGGTGGGGGAATGGACGGTGGGGGACTGGACGGTGGGGGACAGGACGGTGGGGACTGGATGGTGGGGGACTGGACGGTGGGGGACTGGACGGTGGGGGACTGGACGGTGGGGACTGGACGGTGGGGGAGGGGACAGTGGGGGAGGGGACGGGACGGTGGGGGACTGGACGGTGGGGACTGGGCGGTGGGGGATGGGACGGCAGGGGACTGGACGGCGGGGGACTGGACGGCGGGGGACTGGACGGCGGGGACTGGACGGTGGGGGACTGGACGGTGGGGGACTGGACGGTGGGGGACGGGACGGTAGGGGACTTGACGGTGGGGGAGGGGACGGTGGGGGACCGGACGGTGGGGGACGGGACGTGGGGGACGGGACGGTGGGGGACGGGACGTGGGGGACGGGACGGTGGGGGACTGGACGGTGGGGGACTGGACGGTGGGGACTGGACGGTGGGGCACTGGGCGGTGGGGGACTGGACGGTGGGGGACTGGACGGTGGGGTCTGGACGGTGGGGGACTGGACGGTGGGGACGGGACGGTGTTGGACTGGACGGTGGGGACTGGACGGTGGGGGACTGGATGGTGGGGACTGGACAGTGGGGGACTGGACGGTGGGGGACGGGACGGTGGGGGAGGGGACGGTGGGGGACGGGACGGTGGGTGACTGGACAGTGGGGGAGGGGACGGTGGGGGAGGGGTCAGTGGGGGACGGGACGGTGGGGACGTGACGGTGGGGACTGGACGGTGGGGATGTGACGGTGGGGGACTGGACGGTGGGGGACTGGACGGTGGGGGACTGGACGGTGGGGGACTGGACGGTGGGGACTGGACGGTGGGGGACGGGACGGTGGGGGACGGGACGGTGGGGGAGGGGACGGTGGGGGAGGGGACGGTGGGGGACCGGACGGTGGGGGACGGGACGTGGGGGACTGGACGTGGGGGACGGGACGGTGGGGGACTGGACGGTGGGGGACTGGACGGTGGGGACTGGACGGTGGGGCACTGGGCGGTGGGGGACTGGACGGTGGGGGACTGGACGGTGGGGTCTGGACGGTGGGGGACTGGACGGTGGGGACGGGACGGTGGTGGACTGGACGGTGGGGACTGGACGGTGGGGGACTGGATGGTGGGGACTGGACAGTGGGGGACTGGACGGTGGGGGACGGGACGGTGGGGGAGGGGACGGTGGGGGACGGGACGGTGGGTGTCTGGACAGTGGGGGAGGGGACGGTGGGGGAGGGGTCAGTGGGGGACGGGACGGTGGGGACGTGACGGTGGGGACTGGACGGTGGGGATGTGACGGTGGGGGACTGGACGGTGGGGGACTGGACGGTGGGGGACTGGACGGTGGGAGACTGGACGGTGGGGGACTGGACGGTGGGGACTGGACGGTGGGGGACGGGACGGTGGGGGACGGGACGGTGGGGGAGGGGACGGTGGGGACAGGACGGTAGGGGACTGGACGCTGGGGGACTGGACGGTGGGGGACTGGACGGTGGGGACTGGACGGTGGGGGACTGGACGGTGGGGGACTGGACGGTGGGGGACTGGACGGTGGGGGACTGGACGGTGGGGGAGGGGACGGTGGGGGACGGGACGGTGGGGGACTGGGCGGTGGGGACTGGATGGTGGGGGACTGGACGGTGGGGGACTGGATGGTGCGGGACAGGACGGTGGGGACTGGACGGTGGGGGACTGGACGGTGGGGGACTGGACGGTGGGGGACTGGACGGTGGGGGACGGGACGGTGGGGGATGGGATGGTGGGGGACAGGACGGAGGGGACTGGACGGTGGCGGACGGGACGGCGGGGGTGGGACGGTGTGGACTGGACGGTGGGGGAAGGGACGGTGGGGGACGGAACGGTGGGGGAGGGGACGGTGGGGGACGGGACGGTGGGGGAGGGGACGGTGGGGGACGGGACGGTGGGGGACTGGACGGTGGGGGAGGGGACGGTGGGGGAGGGGACGGTGGGGGACGGGACGGTGGGGGACGGGACGGTGGGGGAGGGGACGGTGGGGGACGGGACGGTGGGGGAGGGGACGGTGGGGGACGGGACGGTGGGGGCGGGACGGTGGGGGAGGGGACGGTGGTGGACGGGACGGTGGGGGACTGGACGGTGGGGGACTGGACGGTGGGGGATGGGATGGTGGGGGACGGGATGGTGGGGGACGGGACGGTGGGGGACAGGATGGTGGGGGACAGGACGGTGGGGACTGGACGTTGGGAATGGGATGGTGGGGGACGGGATGGTGGGGGACGGGACGGTGGGGGACGGGATGGTGGGGGACGGGATGGTGGGGGACGGGACGGTGGTGGACGGGACGGTGGGGGACTGGACGGTGGGGGACTGGACGGTGGGGGATGGGATGGTGGGGGACGGGATGGTGGGGGACGGGACGGTGGGGGGACTGGACGGTGGGGGGACTGGACTGGTGGGAGATGGGAAACTGGGGGACTGGACGGTGTGGACTGGACGGTGGGGGGACTGGACGGTGGGGGACGGGACGGTGGGAACTGGACGGTGGGGGACTGGACAGTGGGGGACTGGATGGTGGGGGAGGGGACGATGGGGGACTGGACGGTGGGGGAGGGGACGGTGGGGGACGGGACGGTGGAGAGGGGACGGTGGGGGACTGGACGGTGGGGGACTGGAATGTGGGGGATGGGACGGTGGGGGACTGGACGGTGGGGGACTGGACGGTGGGGGACTGGACGGTGGGGGAGGGGATGGTGGGGGAGGGGACGGTGGGGGACGGTATGGTGGGGGAGGGGGACGGTGGTGGACGGGACGTTGAGGACTGGACGGTGGGGGAGCGGACGGTGGGGGACGGGACGGTGGGGGAGGGGACGGTGGGGGACGGGACGTTGGGGGAGGAGACGTTGGGGACTGGACGGTGGGGGAGGGGACGGTGGGGGACTGGACGGTGGGGACTGGACGGTGGGGGACTGGACGGTGGGGGACGGGACGGTGGGGAGTGGACGGTGGGGGACTGGACGGTGGGGGACGGGACGGTGGGGGACGGGACGGTGGGGACTGTACGGTGGGGGACTGGACGGTGGGGACTTGACGGTGGGGGACTGGACGGTGGGGAACTGGACGGTGGGGACGGGACGGTGGGGGACGGGATGGTGGGGGACGGGACGGTGGGGGACTGGGCGGTGGGGACTTGACGGTGGGGGAATGGACGGTGGGGGACAGGACGGTGGGGGACTGGACGGTGGGGGAGGGGACAGTGGGGGAGGGGACGGGACGGTGGGGGACTGGACGGTGGGGACTGGACGGTGGGGGATGGGATGGTGGGGGACGGGATGGTGGGGGACGGGACGGTGGGGGGACTGGACGGTGGGGGACTGGACGGTGGGGGGACGGGACGGTGGGGGACGGGACGGTGGGGGACTGTACAGTGGGGGACTGGACGGTGGGGGAGGGGACGGTGGGGGACTGGACGGTGGGGGACGGGACGGTGGGGGACGGGACGGTGGGGGACTGGACAGTGGGGGACTGGACGGTGGGAGATGGGACACTGGGGGACTGGACGGTGTGGACTGGACGGTGGGGGACTGGACGGTGGGAGATGGGACACTGGGGGACTGGACGGTGTGTGGACTGGACGGTGGGGGACTGGACGGTGGGGGACGGGACGGTGGGAACTGGACGGTGGGGACTGGACAGTGGGGGGACTGGACGGTGGGGGAGGGGACGGTGGGGGACGGGACAGTGGGGGAGGGGACGGTGGGGGACGGGACGTTGGGGGAGGAGACGTTGGGGACTGGACGGTGGGGGACGGGACGGCGGGGGACGGCACGGTGGGGACTGGACGGTGGGGGACTGGACGGTGGGGGACGGGACGGTGGGGGACGGGACGGTGGGGTCTGTACGGTGGGGGACTGGACGGTGGGGACTTGACGGTGGGGGACTGGACGGTGGGGACTGGACGGTGGGGAACTGGACGGTGGGGGACGGGACGGTGGGGGACGGGACGGTGGGGGACTGGACGGTGGGGACTGGACAGTGGGGAACTGGACGGTGGGGGGACGGGACGGTGGGGGAATGGACGGTGGGGGATGGGACGGTGGGGGACGGGACGGTGGGGACTGGACGGTGGGGGACTGGACGGTGGGGGACGGGACGGTGGGGGACTGGACGGTGGGGGACGGGACGGTGGGGGAATGGACGGTGGGGGACAGGACGGTGGGGGACGGGACGGTGGGGGACTGGACGGTGGGGGACGGGACGGTGGGGGGAATGGACGGTGGGGGACAGGACGGTGGGGGACGGGACGGTGGGGGAATGGACGGTGGGGGACAGGACGGTGGGGGACGGGACGGTGGGGGACTGGACGGTGGGGGACGGGACGGTGGGGGAATGGACGGTGGGGGAATGGACGGTGGGGGACAGGACGGTGGGGGACGGGACGGTGGGGACTGGACAGTGGGGGACGGGATGGTGGGGGACTGGACGGCGGGGACTGGACCGTGGTCGAGGGGACGGTGGGGGACAGGACGGTGGGGGAGGGGTCGGTGGTCGAGGGGGACGGTGGGGACAGGACGGTGGGGGGACGGGGCGGTGGGGGGACTGGACGGTGGGGGACTGGACGGTGGGGGACTGGACGGTGGGGACTGGATGGTGGGGGACTGGACGGTGGGGACTGGACGGTGGGGACTGGACGGTTGGGGACTGGACGGTGGGGGACTGGACGGTTGGGGAACTGGACGGTTGGGGACTGGACGGTGGGGGGACTGTACGGTGGGGGACTGGAAGGTGGGGGACGGGACGGTGGGGGACGGGACGGTGGGGGACGGGACGTTGGGGGAGGGGATGGTGGGGGACTGGACTGTGTTGGACGGGACGGTGGGGGGACTGGACGGTGGGGGCTGGATGGTGGGGGACGGGATGGTGGGGGACTGGACGGAGGGGGACTGGACGGTGGGGACTGGACGGTTGGGGACTGGACGGTGGGGGACTGTACGGTGGGGGACTGGAAGATGGGGGACGGGACGGTGGGGGACGGGACGGTGGGGGGAGGGGACGGTGGGGGACGGGACGGTGGGGGAGGGGACGGTGGGGGACTGGACGGTGGGGGACGGGACGGTGGGGACTCGACCGTGGGGAATGTACGTTGGGGGACTGGGACGGTTGGGGACGGAACGGTGGGGACGGGACGGTGGGGGACGGGACGGTGGGGGACTGGACGGTGGGGGACTGGACGGTGGGGATTGGACGGTGGGGGTGTCTGGACGGTGGGGGACTGGACGGTGGGGGGACTGGACGGTGGGGGACAGGACGGTGGGGGACTGGACGGTGGGGGACGGGACGGTGGGGGACTGGACGGTGGGGGACGGGACGGTGGGGGACGGGACAGTGGGGGACTGGACGGTGGGGGAGGGGACGGTGGGGGACGGGACGGAGGGGGACGGGACGGTGGGGACTGCACGGGTGGGGGAGGGGACGGTGGGGGACTGGACGGTGGGGGAGCGGTCGGTGGGGGGGGGACGGGACGGTGGGGACTGGACGTGGGGGAGCGGACGGTGGGAGACGGGACGGCGGGGGGACTGGACGGTGGGGGGACTGGACGGTGGGGGACGGGACGGTGGGGGGAGGGGACGGTGGGGGTGGGGTCGGTGGGGGATGGGACGGTGGGGGACTGGACGGTGGGGCCTGGACGGTTGGTACTGGATGGTGGGGGAGGGGTCAGTGGGGGACAGGACGGTGGGGCCGGGACGGTGGGGGATGGGACGGTGGGGGACGACGGTGGGGGACGGGACGGTGGGGGGAGGGGATGGTGAGGGACTGGACGGTGAGGGAATGGACGGTGGGGGAGGGGACGGTTGGGGCCGGGACGGTGGGGGATGGGACGGTGGGGGACGACGGTGGGGGAACGGTATGGTGGGGGAGGGGATGGTGAGGGACTGGACGGTGAGGGAATGGACGGTGGGGGAGGGGACGGTTGGGGACTGGACGGTGGGGGCTGGACGGTGGGGGGAGGGGACGGTGGGGGACTGGACGGTGGGGGACTGGACGGTTGGGGAGGGGGACGGTGGGGACTGGAAGGTGGGGGACTGGGACGGTGGGGACTGGACGGTGGGGACGGGACGGTGGGGGACGGGGACGGTGGGGGACTGGACAGTGGGGGGCGGGACGGTGGGGGACTGGACGGTGGGGGACTGGACAGTGGGGGGCGGGACGGTGCGGACTGGACGGTGGGGACTGGACGGTGGGGGAGGGGACAGTGGGGGACTGGACGGTGGGGGACTGGACCGGTGGGGAACGGGACG
>NC_140990.1:15892659-15911786 GCF_052327205.1 Somniosus microcephalus | reverse complement strand
GGAGAGTGTGGGGGATGGGGAGGGGGAGAGTGTGGGGGATGGGGAGGGGGAGGGGGAGGGGGAGGGTGTGGGGGAGGGGGAGGGGGAGGGTGTGGGGGATGTGGAGGGGGGAGAGTGTGGGGGATGGGGAGGGGGAGAGTGTGGGGGATGGGGAGGGGGGAGGGTGTGGGGATGGGGGAGGGGGGCGGGTGTGGGGGAGGGGGGAGGGGGGAGGGTGTGGGGATGGGGAGGGGGCGGGTGTGGGGGAGGGGGAGGGGGAGGGTGTGGGGGATGGGAGGGGCGGGGTGTGGGGGAGGGGGAGGGGGCGGGTGTGGGGGAGGGGGAGGGGGCGGGTGTGTGGGGGGTGGGGAGGGGGAGGGGGAGGGGTGTGGGGGATGGGGATTGGCTGCCCGCTGATCCACCCCAAACCGTCCCCTCCCCCACCGTCCCCTCCCCACCGTCCCCTCCCCCACCGTCCCCTCCCCCACCGTCCAGTCCCCCACCGTCCCCTCCCCCACCGTCCCGTCCCCCACCGTCCCGTCCCCCACCGTCCCCTCCCCCACCGTCCAGTCCCCCACCGTCCCCTCCCCCACCATCAGTCCCCCACCGTCCCCTCCCCCACCATCCCGCCCCCACCGTCCAGTCCCCACCGTCCAGTCCCCACTGTCCCGTCCCCACCGTCCCGCCCCCCACCGTCCCGTCTCCCACCGTCCCGTCCCCACCGTCCGGTCCCCCAGCGTCCGGTCCCCCACCGTCCAGTCCCCACCGTCCCGTCCCCAACGTCCAGCCCCACCGTCCCTCCCCCACCGTCAAGTCCCCACCGTCCGTCTCCCACCGTCCCGTCCCCCAACGTCCAGCCCCACCGTCCCCTCCCCCACCGTCCAGTCCCCCACCGTCCCGTCCCCCCAACGTCCAGCCCCACCGTCCCCTCCCCCACCGTCAAGTCCCCACCGTCCGTCTCCACCGTCCAGTCCCCCACCGTCCAGTCCCCACCGTCCAGTCCCCACCGTCCTGTCCCCCACCGTCCAGTCCCCCCACCGTCCAGTCCCCACCGTCCCATCTCCCACCGTCCCGTCCCCCACCGTCCCCTCCCCACCGTCCCCGTCTCCCACCGTCCCGTCCCCACCGTCCCCTCCCCACCGTCAAGTCCCCACCATCCAGTCCCCAGCGTCCATTCCCCACCATCCAGTCCCCCACCGTCCAGTCCCCACCCTCCAGACCCCCCACCGTCCAGTCCCCACCATCCTGTCCCCCACCGTCCATTCCCCCACCGTCAAGTCCCCACCGTCCAGACCCCACCGTACAGTCCCCACCGTCCCGTCCCCCACCGTCCCGTCCCCCACCGTCCAGTCCTCCACCGTCCAATGCCCACCGTCCAATCCCCACCGTACCGTCCCCCGCCGTCCCGTCCCCAACCGTCCAGTCCCCAACGTCTCCTCCCCCAACGTCCCGTCCCCCACCGTCCCCTCCCCACCGCCCCGTCCCCACCGTCCGCTCCCCCACCGTCCAGTCCCCAACGTCCCGTCCACCACCGACCCCTCCCCCACCGTCCCGTCCCCCAACGTCCCGTCCCCCACCGTCCCCTCCCCTACCGTCCAGTCCCCCACCGTCCCCTCCCCCACCGTCCAGTCCCCGACCGTCCCGTCCCCCACCGTTTCATCCCCCACCGTCCAGTCCCCACCGTCCAGTCCCCCACCGTCCCCTCCCCACCGTCCCGTCCCCCACCGTCCCCTCGCCCACCGTCCCGTCCCCCACCGTCCAGTCTTCACCGCCCCGTCCCTCACCGTCCAGTCCCCCACCGTCCAGTCCCCCACCGTCCCCTCCCCCACCGTCCAGTCCCCCAACGTCCCCTCCCCCACCGTCCAGTCCCCCACCGTCCAGTCCCCACTGTCCCATCCCCCACCGTCCAGTCCCCCACCGTCCAAACCGCACCGTCTCGTCCTCACCAGCCCTTCCCCCACCGTCCAGTCCACACCGTCCCATCCCCCACCGTCCAGTCCCCCACCGTCCAGTCCCCCACCGCCCCCTCCCCCACCGTCCAGGCCCCACCGTCCAGTTCCCACCGTCCGTCCCCCACCGACCCCTCCCCCACCGTCCCCTCCCCCACCGTCCCCACCGTCCCCTCCCCCCACCGTCCCGTCCCCCACCGTCCCTTCCCCCACCGTCCAGTCCCCACCGTCCAGTCCCCCACCGTCACGTCCCCACTGTCACGTCCCCACCGTCCCGTCCCCCACCGTCCAGTCCCCCACCGTCCAGTCCCCCACCGTCCAGTCCCCACCGTCCAGTCCCCCACCGTCCTGTCCCCACCGTCCCCTCCCCCACCGTCCAGTCCCCCACCGTCCAGTCCCCACCGTCACGTCCCCACCGTCCCGTCCCCCACCGACCCCTCCCCCCACCGTCCAGTCACCCACCGTCCCGTCCCCCACTGTCCAGTCACCCACCGTCCCGTCACCCACCGTCCAGTCCCCACCGTCACGTCCCCACCGTCCCGTCCCCCACCGTCCAGTGCCAACCGTCCCGTCCCCCACCGCCCCATCCCCCCACCGTCCAGTCCCCACCGTCCCGTCCCCCACTGTCCCGTCCGTCATCGTCCCCTCCCCCACCGTCCCCTCCCCCACCGTCCAGTCCCTCACCGTCCTCTCCCCCACCGTCCCGTCTCCACCGTCCCGTCTCCACCGTCCCGTCCCGCACCGTCCAGTCCCCCACCGTCCAGTACCCCACCATCCCGTCCCCCACCGTCCCATCCCCCCACCGTCCAGTCATCACCGTCCTGTCCCCCCACCGCCCCCTCCCCCACCGCCCAGTCCAACACCGTCCAGTCCCCCACCGTCCAGTCCCCCACCGTCCAGCCCCCACCGTCCAGTCCCCCACCGTCCAGTCCAACACCATCCAGTCCCCCACCGTCCAGTCCCCCACCGTCCAGTCCCCACCGTCCTGTCCCCCACCATCCCATCCCACACCGTCGAGTCCCCACAGTCCTGTCCCCCACCGTCCTGTCCCCCACCGTCCCATCCCCCACAGTCCCGGCCCCACCATCTCGTCCCCACCGTCCAGTCCCCCACCGTCCCGTCCCCCACAGTCCAGTCCCCCACCGTCCAGTCCCCCCACCGTCCCGTCCCCCACCGTCCCATCCCCCACCATCCAGTCCCCCACCGTCCCGTCCCCACCGTCCAGTCCCCACCGTCCAGTACCCCCCCGTCCAGTCCCCCCACTGTCCCCTCCCCCACCGTCCCGTCCCCCACCGTCCAGTCCCCCACCGTCCAGTCCCCCACCGTCCAGTCACCACCGTCCAGTCCCCCACCGTCTGCTCCCCCAGCGTCCAAACCGCACCGTCTCGTCCTCACCGTCACTTCCCCCACCGTCCAGTCCCCACCGTCCCGTCCCCCACCGTCCAGTCCCCACCGTCCAGTCCACCACCGTCCAGTCCCCCACCGTCCCGACCCCACCGTCCAGTCCCCCACTGTCAAGTCCCCCACCGTCCCATCCCCCACCGTCCGGTCCAGACCGTCCAGTCCCCCACTGTCCCGTCTCCCACCGTCCCGTCCCCCACCGTCCAGTCCCCACCGTCCAGTCCCCACCGTCCCGTCCCCCACCATCCCGTCCCCCACCGTCCCGACCCCACCGTCCAGTCCCCCACCGTCAAGTCCCCCACCGTCCCATTCCCCACCGTCCAGTCCCCCACCGTCAAGTCCCCCACCGTCCCGTCCCCCACCGTCCCGACCCCACCGTCCAGTCCCCCACCGTCAAGTCCCCCACCGTCCCATCCCCCACCGTCCAGTCCTCACCGTCGCACCCCCACCGTCCAGTCCCCCACCGTCCAGTCCCCAATGTCCAGTACCCCACCGTCCAGTCCCCCACCGTCCAGTCCCCCACCGTCCCGTCCCCCACCGTCCCGTCCCGCACCGTCCCGTCCCCCACCATCCAGCCCTCACCGTCCCACCCCCACCGTCCCGCCCCCACCGTCCAGTCCCCACCGTCCAGTCCCCCACCGTCCAGTCCCCCACCGTCCAGTCTCCCACCGTCCCGTCCCCCACCGTCCCATCCCCCACCATCCAGTCCCCCACCGTCCCGTCCCCACCGTCCAGTCCCCACCGTCCAGTACCCCCCCCGTCCAGTCCCCCACTGTCCCCTCCCCCACCGTCCCGTCCCCCACCGTCCAGTCCCCCACCGTACCGTCCCCACCGTCCAGTCACCACCGTCCAGTCCCCCACCGTCTGCTCCCCAGCGTCCAAACCGCACCGTCTCGTCCTCACCGTCACTTCCCCCACCGTCCAGTCCCCACCCGTCCCGTCCCCCACCGTCCAGTCCCCACCGTCCAGTCCACCACCGTCCAGTCCCCCACCGTCCCGACCCCACCGTCCAGTCCCCCACTGTCAAGTCCCCCACCGTCCCATCCCCCACCGTCCGGTCCACACCGTCCAGTCCCCCACTGTCCCGTCTCCCACCGTCCCGTCCCCCCACCGTCCAGTCCCCACCGTCCAGTCCCCACCGTCCCGTCCCCCACCATCCCGTCCCCCACCGTCCCGACCCCACCGTCCAGTCCCCCACCGTCAAGTCCCCCACCGTCCCATTCCCCACCGTCCAGTCCCCCACCGTCAAGTCCCCCCACCGTCCCGTCCCCCACCGTCCCGACCCCACCGTCCAGTCCCCCACCGTCAAGTCCCCCACCGTCCCATCCCCCACCGTCCAGTCCTCACCGTCGCACCCCCACCGTCCAGTCCCCCACCGTCCAGTCCCCAATGTCCAGTACCCCACCGTCCAGTCCCCCACCGTCCAGTCCCCCACCGTCCCGTCCCCCACCGTCCCGTCCCGCACCGTCCCGTCCCCCACCATCCAGCCCTCACCGTCCCACCCCCACCGTCCCGCCCCCACCGTCCAGTCCCCCACCGTCCAGTCCCCCACCGTCCAGTCCCCCCACCGTCCAGTCTCCCACCGTCCCGTCCCCCACCGTCCCCCTCCCCCACCGTCCCCTCACCCACCGTCCCGTCCCCACAGTCCAGTCCCCCACCGTCCCGTCCCCCACCGTCCCCTCCCCCACCGTCCCGTCCCCCACCGTCCCCTCCCCCACCGTCCCCTCCCCCACCGTCCAGTCCCCACCGTCCCGTCCCCCACCGTCCAGTCCCCACCGTCCAGTCCCCCACCGTTCCGTCCTTCACCGTCCCCTCCCCCACCGTCCAGACCCCACCGTCCCGTCCCCCACCGTCCCGTCCCCCACCGTCCAGTCCCCCACCGTCCAGTCGCCCACCGTCCCGTCCCCCACCGTCCAGTCCCCCCACCGTCCGTCCCCACCGTCCAGTCCCCCACCGTCCCCTCCCCCCACCGTCCAGTTCCCACCGTCCCGTCCCCCACCGACCCCTCCCCACCGCACAGTCCCCACCGTCCAGGCCCCACCGTCCCGTCCCCACCGTCCCGTCCCCCACCGTCCCGTCCCCCACCGTCCCCTCCCCCACCGTCCAGTCCCCCACCGTCCCGTCCCCCGCCGTCCAGTCCGCACCGTCCAGTCCCCCACCGTCCAGTCCCCCACCGTCCAGTCCTTCACCGTCCCGTCCCCACCGTCCCGTCCCCACCGTCCGCTGCCCCACCGTCCAGTCCCCCACCGTCCAGTCCACCACCGTCCAATCCCCACCGTCCCCTCCCCCACCGTCCCGCCCCCCACCGTCCCGTTCCCCACCGTCCCGTCCCCCACCGACCACTCCCCCACCGTCCCCTCCCCCACCGTCCCGTCCCCCACCGTCCCGTCCCCCACCGTCCCGTCTCCCACCGTCCCCTCCCCCACCGTCCAGTCCCCCACCGTCCCGTCCCCCGCCGTCCAGTCCGCACCGTCCAGTCCCCCACCGTCCAGTCCCCCACCGTCCAGTCCTTCACCGTCCCGTCCCCACCGTCCCGTCCCCCACCGTCCGCTGCCCCACCGTCCAGTCCCCCACCGTCCAGTCCACCACCGTCCAATCCCCACCGTCCCCTCCCCCACCGTCCCGCCCCCCACCGTCCCGTTCCCCACCGTCCCGTCCCCCACCGACCACTCCCCCACCGTCCCCTCCCCCACCGTCCCGTCCCCCACCGTCCAGTCCTCCACCGTCCAATGCCCACCGTCCAATCCCCACCGTACCGTCCCCCGCCGTCCCGTCCCCAACCGTCCAGTCCCCAACGTCTCCTCCCCCAACGTCCCGTCCCCCACCGTCCCCTCCCCCACCGCCCCGTCCCCCACCGTCCGCTCCCCCACCGTCCAGTCCCCAACGTCCCGTCCACCACCGACCCCTCCCCCACCGTCCCGTCCCCCAACGTCCCGTCCCCCACCGTCCCCTCCCCTACCGTCCAGTCCCCCACCGTCCCCTCCCCCACCGTCCAGTCCCCGACCGTCCCGTCCCCCACCGTTTCATCCCCCACCGTCCAGTCCCCACCGTCCAGTCCCCCACCGTCCCCTCCCCACCGTCCCGTCCCCCACCGTCCCCTCGCCCACCGTCCCGTCCCCCACCGTCCAGTCTTCACCGCCCCGTCCCTCACCGTCCAGTCCCCCACCGTCCAGTCCCCCACCGTCCCCTCCCCCACCGTCCAGTCCCCCAACGTCCCCTCCCCCACCGTCCAGTCCCCCACCGTCCAGTCCCCACTGTCCCATCCCCCACCGTCCAGTCCCCCACCGTCCAAACCGCACCGTCTCGTCCTCACCAGCCCTTCCCCCACCGTCCAGTCCACACCGTCCCATCCCCCACCGTCCAGTCCCCCACCGTCCAGTCCCCCACCGCCCCCTCCCCCACCGTCCAGGCCCCACCGTCCAGTTCCCACCGTCCCGTCCCCCACCGACCCCTCCCCCACCGTCCCCTCCCCCACCGTCCCCACCGTCCCCTCCCCCACCGTCCCGTCCCCCACCGTCCCTTCCCCCACCGTCCAGTCCCCACCGTCCAGTCCCCACCGTCACGTCCCCACTGTCACGTCCCCACCGTCCCGTCCCCCACCGTCCAGTCCCCCACCGTCCAGTCCCCCACCGTCCAGTCCCCACCGTCCAGTCCCCCACCGTCCTGTCCCCACCGTCCCCTCCCCCACCGTCCAGTCCCCCACCGTCCAGTCCCCACCGTCACGTCCCCACCGTCCCGTCCCCCACCGACCCCTCCCCCACCGTCCAGTCACCCACCGTCCCGTCCCCCACTGTCCAGTCACCCACCGTCCCGTCACCCACCGTCCAGTCCCCACCGTCACGTCCCCACCGTCCCGTCCCCCACCGTCCAGTGCCAACCGTCCCGTCCCCCACCGCCCCATCCCCCACCGTCCAGTCCCCACCGTCCCGTCCCCCACTGTCCCGTCCGTCATCGTCCCCTCCCCCACCGTCCCCTCCCCCACCGTCCAGTCCCTCACCGTCCTCTCCCCCACCGTCCCGTCTCCACCGTCCCGTCTCCACCGTCCCGTCCCGCACCGTCCAGTCCCCCACCGTCCAGTACCCCACCATCCCGTCCCCCACCGTCCCATCCCCCACCGTCCAGTCATCACCGTCCTGTCCCCCACCGCCCCCTCCCCCACCGCCCAGTCCAACACCGTCCAGTCCCCCACCGTCCAGTCCCCCACCGTCCAGCCCCCACCGTCCAGTCCCCCACCGTCCAGTCCAACACCATCCAGTCCCCCACCGTCCAGTCCCCCACCGTCCAGTCCCCACCGTCCTGTCCCCCACCATCCCATCCCACACCGTCGAGTCCCCACAGTCCTGTCCCCCACCGTCCTGTCCCCCACCGTCCCATCCCCCACAGTCCCGGCCCCACCATCTCGTCCCCACCGTCCAGTCCCCCACCGTCCCGTCCCCCACAGTCCAGTCCCCCACCGTCCAGTCCCCCACCGTCCCGTCCCCCACCGTCCCATCCCCCACCATCCAGTCCCCCACCGTCCCGTCCCCACCGTCCAGTCCCCACCGTCCAGTACCCCCCCCGTCCAGTCCCCCACTGTCCCCTCCCCCACCGTCCCGTCCCCCACCGTCCAGTCCCCCACCGTACCGTCCCCACCGTCCAGTCACCACCGTCCAGTCCCCCACCGTCTGCTCCCCCAGCGTCCAAACCGCACCGTCTCGTCCTCACCGTCACTTCCCCCAACGTCCAGTCCCCACCGTCCCGTCCCCCACCGTCCAGTCCCCACCGTCCAGTCCACCACCGTCCAGTCCCCCACCGTCCCGACCCCACCGTCCAGTCCCCCACTGTCAAGTCCCCCACCGTCCCATCCCCCACCGTCCGGTCCACACCGTCCAGTCCCCCACTGTCCCGTCTCCCACCGTCCCGTCCCCCACCGTCCAGTCCCCACCGTCCAGTCCCCACCGTCCCGTCCCCCACCATCCCGTCCCCCACCGTCCCGACCCCACCGTCCAGTCCCCCACCGTCAAGTCCCCCACCGTCCCATTCCCCACCGTCCAGTCCCCCACCGTCAAGTCCCCCACCGTCCCGTCCCCCACCGTCCCGACCCCACCGTCCAGTCCCCCACCGTCAAGTCCCCCACCGTCCCATCCCCCACCGTCCAGTCCTCACCGTCGCACCCCCACCGTCCAGTCCCCCACCGTCCAGTCCCCAATGTCCAGTACCCCACCGTCCAGTCCCCCACCGTCCAGTCCCCCACCGTCCCGTCCCCCACCGTCCCGTCCCGCACCGTCCCGTCCCCCACCATCCAGCCCTCACCGTCCCACCCCCACCGTCCCGCCCCCACCGTCCAGTCCCCACCGTCCAGTCCCCCACCGTCCAGTCCCCCACCGTCCAGTCTCCCACCGTCCCGTCCCCCACCGTCCCCTCCCCCACCGTCCCCTCACCCACCGTCCCGTCCCCACAGTCCAGTCCCCCACCGTCCCGTCCACAACCGTCCCGTCCCCCACCGTCCCCTCCCCCACCGTCCCGTCCCCCACCGTCCCCTCCCCCACCGTCCCCTCCCCCACCGTCCAGTCCCCACCGTCCCGTCCCCCACCGTCCAGTCCCCACCGTCCAGTCCCCCACCGTTCCGTCCTTCACCGTCCCCTCCCCCACCGTCCAGACCCCACCGTCCCGTCCCCCACCGTCCCGTCCCCCACCGTCCAGTCCCCCACCGTCCAGTCGCCCACCGTCCCGTCCCCCACCGTCCAGTCCCCCACCGTCCCGTCCCCACCGTCCAGTCCCCCACCGTCCCCTCCCCCACCGTCCAGTTCCCACCGTCCCGTCCCCCACCGACCCCTCCCCCACCGCACAGTCCCCACCGTCCAGGCCCCACCGTCCCGTCCCCACCGTCCCGTCCCCCACCGTCCCGTCCCCCACCGTCCCGTCTCCCACCGTCCCCTCCCCCACCGTCCAGTCCCCCACCGTCCCGTCCCCCGCCGTCCAGTCCGCACCGTCCAGTCCCCCACCGTCCAGTCCCCCACCGTCCAGTCCTTCACCGTCCCGTCCCCACCGTCCCGTCCCCCACCGTCCGCTGCCCCACCGTCCAGTCCCCCACCGTCCAGTCCACCACCGTCCAATCCCCACCGTCCCCTCCCCCACCGTCCCGCCCCCCACCGTCCCGTTCCCCACCGTCCCGTCCCCCACCGACCACTCCCCCACCGTCCCCTCCCCCACCGTCCCGTCCCCCACCGTCCCGTCCCCCACCGTCCCGTCTCCCACCGTCCCCTCCCCCACCGTCCAGTCCCCCACTGTCCCGTCCCCCGCCGTCCAGTCCGCACCGTCCAGTCCCCCACCGTCCAGTCCCCCACCGTCCAGTCCTTCACCGTCCCGTCCCCACCGTCCCGTCCCCCACCGTCCGCTGCCCCACCGTCCAGTCCCCCACCGTCCAGTCCACCACCGTCCAATCCCCACCGTCCCCTCCCCCACCGTCCCGCCCCCCACCGTCCCGTTCCCCACCGTCCCGTCCCCCACCGACCACTCCCCCACCGTCCCCTCCCCCACCGTCCCGTCCCCCACCGTCCAGTCCCCTGCCGTCCCGTCTCCCACCGTCCCCTCCCCCACCGTCCAGTCCCCACCGTCCCGTCCCCCACCGTCCAGTCCCCCACCGTTCCGTCCCCCACCGTCCAGTCCCCCACTGTCCCGTCCCCCACCGTCCCGTCCCCACCGTCCCGTCCCCCACCGTCCGCTCCCCCACTGTCCAGTCACCCACCGTCCAGTCCCCCACCGTCCAGTCCCCCACCGTCCAATCCCCACCGTCCAGTCCCCCACCGTCCAGTCCCCACCGTCCAGTCCCCCACCGTCCAATCCCCACCGTCCAGTCCCCCACCGTCCAGTCCCCCACCGTCCAGTCCCCCACCGTCCCGTCCCCCGCCGTCCAGTCCCCACCGTCCAGTCCCCCACCGTCCAGTCCTTCACCGTCCCGTCCCCACCGTCCAATCCCCACCGTCCAGTCCCCCACCGTCCAATCTCCACCGTCCAGTCCCCCACCGTCCAGTCCCCCACCATCCAGTCCCCCACCGTCCCGTCCCCCGCCGTCCAGTCCCCACAGTCCAGTCCCCCACCGTCCAGTCCCCCACCGTCCAGTCCTTCACCGTCCCGTCCCCACCGTCCAATCCCCACCGTCCAGTCCCCCACCGTCCAATCTCCACCGTCCAGTCCCCCACCGTCCAGTCCCCCACCATCCAGTCCCCCACCGTCCCGTCCCCCGCCGTCCAGTCCAAACCGTCCAGTCCCCCACCGTCCAGTCCTTCACCGTCCCGTCCCCACCGTCCAGTCCCCCACCGTCCAGTCCCCCACCGTCCAGTCCCCCACCGTCCAATCCCCACCGTCCAGTCCCCCCACCATCCAGTCCCCCACCGTCCAGTCCTTCACCGTCCCGTCCCCACCGTCCCGTCCCCACCGTCCGCTCCCCCACCGTCCCGTCCCCCACCGTCCGCTCCCCCACCGTCCAGTCCCCCACCGTCCAGTCCCCCACCGTCCAGTCCTTCACCGTCCCGTCCCCACCGTCCCGTCCCCCACCGTCCGCTCCCCCACCGTCCAATCCCCACCGTCCAGTCCCCGACCGTCCCGTCCCCCGCCGTCCAGTCCCCACCGTCCAGTCCCCCACTGTCCAGTCCTTCACCGTCCCGTCCCCACCGTCCAGTCCCCCACCGTCCAGTCCCCCACCGTCCAGTCCCCGACCGTCCCGTCCCCCACCGTTTCATCCCCCACCGTCCAGTCCCCACCGTCCAGTCCCCCACCGTCCCCTCCCCACCGTCCCGTCCCCCACCGTCCCCTCGCCCACCGTCCCGTCCCCCACCGTCCAGTCTTCACCGCCCCGTCCCTCACCGTCCAGTCCCCCACCGTCCAGTCCCCCACCGTCCCCTCCCCCACCGTCCAGTCATCACCGTCCTGTCCCCCACCGCCCCCTCCCCCACCGCCCCTCCCCCACCGCCCAGTCCAACACCGTCCAGTCCCCCACCGTCCAGTCCCCCACCGTCCAGCCCCCACCGTCCAGTCCCCCACCGTCCAGTCCAACACCATCCAGTCCCCCACCGTCCAGTCCCCCACCGTCCAGTCCCCACCGTCCTGTCCCCCACCATCCCATCCCACACCGTCGAGTCCCCACCGTCCAGTCCCCACAGTCCTGTCCCCCACCGTCCTGTCCCCCACCGTCCCATCCCCCACAGTCCCGGCCCCACCATCTCGTCCCCACCGTCCAGTCCCCCACCGTCCCGTCACCCACAGTCCAGTCCCCCACCGTCCAGTCCCCCACCGTCCCGTCCCCCACCGTCCCATCCCCCACCATCCAGTCCCCCACCGTCCCGTCCCCACCGTCCAGTCCCCACCGTCCAGTAGCCCCCCGTCCAGTCCCCCACCGTCCCCTCCCCCACCGTCCCCTCCCCCACCGTCCCGTCCCCCACCGTCCAGTCCCCCACCGTACCGTCCCCACCGTCCAGTCACCACCGTCCAGTCCCCCACCGTCTACTCCCCCAGCGTCCAAACCGCACCGTCTCGTCCTCACCGTCACTTCCCCCACCGTCCAGTCCCCACCGTCCCGTCCCCCACCGTCCAGTCCCCACCGTCCAGTCCACCACCGTCCAGTCCCCCACCGTCCCGACCCCACCGTCCAGTCCCCCACTGTCAAGTCCCCCACCGTCCCATCCCCCACCGTCCGGTCCACACCGTCCAGTCCCCCACTGTCCCGTCTCCCACCGTCCCGTCCCCCACCGTCCAGTCCCCACCGTCCAGTCCCCACCGTCCCGTCCCCCACCATCCCGTCCCCCACCGTCCCGACCCCACCGTCCAGTCCCCCACCGTCAAGTCCCCCACCGTCCCATCCCCCACCGTCCAGTCCCCCACCGTCAAGTCCCCCACCGTCCCGTCCCCCACCGTCCCGACCCCACCGTCCAGTCCCCCACCGTCAAGTCCCCCACCGTCCCATCCCCCACCGTCCAGTCCTCACCGTCGCACCCCCACCGTCCAGTCCCCCACCGTCCAGTCCCCAATGTCCAGTACCCCACCGTCCAGTCCCCCACCGTCCAGTCCCCCACAGTCCCCCACCGTCCAGTCCCCAATGTCCAGTACCCCACCGTCCAGTCCCCCACCGTCCAGTCCCCCACCGTCCCGTCCCCCACCGTCCCATCCCGCACCGTCCCGTCCCCCACCATCCAGCCCTCACCGTCCCACCCCCACCGTCCCGCCCCCACCGTCCAGTCCCCACCGTCCAGTCCCCCACCGTCCAGTCCCCCACCGTCCAGTCTCCCACCGTCCCGTCCCCCACCGTCCCCTCCCCCACCGTCCCCTCACCCACCGTCCCGTCCCCACAGTCCAGTCCCCCACCGTCCCGTCCACAACCGTCCCGTCCCCCACCGTCCCCTCCCCCACCGTCCCGTCCCCCACCGTCCCCTCCCCCACCGTCCCCTCCCCCACCGTCCAGTCCCCACCATCCCGTCCCCCACCGTCCAGTCCCCACCGTCCAGTCCCCCACCGTTCCGTCCTTCACCGTCCCCTCCCCCACCGTCCAGACCCCACCGTCCCGTCCCCCACCGTCCCGTCCCCCACCGTCCAGTCCCCCACCGTCCAGTCCCCCACCGTCCCGTCCCCCACCGTCCAGTCCCCCACCGTCCCGTCCCCACCGTCCAGTCCCCCACCGTCCCCTCCCCCACCGTCCAGTTCCCACCGTCCCGTCCCCCACCGACCCCTCCCCCACCGCCCAGTCCCCACCGTCCAGGCCCCACCGTCCAGTCCCCACCGTCCCGTCCCCCACCGTCCCGTCCCCCACCGTCCAGTCCCCCACCGTCCCGTCCCCCGCCGTCCAGTCCGCACCGTCCAGTCCCCCACCGTCCAGTCCCCCACCGTCCAGTCCTTCACCGTCCCGTCCCCACCGTCCCGTCCCCCCCCGTCCGCTGCCCCACCGTCCAGTCCCCCACCGTCCAGTCCACCACCGTCCAATCCCCACCGTCCCCTCCCCCACCGTCCCGCCCCCCACCATCCCGTCCCCCACCCTCCCGTCCCCCACCGACCCCTCCCCCACCGTCCCCTCCCCCACCGTCCCGTCCCCCACCGTCCAGTCCCCTGCCGTCCCGTCTCACACCGTCCCCTCCCCCACCGTCCAGTCCCCACCGTCCCGTCCCCCACCGTCCAGTCCCCCACCGTTCCGTCCCCCACCGTCCAGTCCCCCACTGTCCCGTCCCCCACCGTCCCGTCCCCACCGTCCCGTCCCCCACCGTCCGCTCCCCCACTGTCCAGTCACCCACCGTCCAGTCCCCCACCGTCTAGTCCCCCACCGTCCAATCCCCACCGTCCAGTCCCCCACCGTCCAGTCCCCACCGTCCAGTCCCCCACCGTCCAATCCCCACCGTCCAGTCCCCCACCGTCCAGTCCCCCACCGTCCAGTCCCCCACCGTCCCGTCCCCCCGCCGTCCAGTCCCCACCGTCCAGTCCCCCACCGTCCAGTCCTTCACCGTCCCGTCCCCACCGTCCAATCCCCACCGTCCAGTCCCCCACCGTCCAATCTCCACCGTCCAGTCCCCCACCGTCCAGTCCCCCACCATCCAGTCCCCCACCGTCCCGTCCCCCGCCGTCCAGTCCAAACCGTCCAGTCCCCCACCGTCCAGTCCTTCACCGTCCAGTCCCCCACCGTCCAGTCCTTCACCGTCCCGTCCCCACCGTCCAATCCCCACCGTCCAGTCCCCCACCATCCAATCTCCACCGTCCAGTCCCCCACCGTCCAGTCCCCCACCATCCAGTCCCCCACCGTCCCGTCCCCCGCCGTCCAGTCCAAACCGTCCAGTCCCCCACCATCCAGTCCCCCACCGTCCCGTCCCCCGCCGTCCAGTCCAAACCGTCCAGTCCCCACAGTCCAGTCCCCCACCGTCCAGTCCCCCACCGTCCAGTCCTTCACCGTCCCGTCCCCACCGTCCAATCCCCACCGTCCAGTCCCCCACCGTCCAATCTCCACCGTCCAGTCCCCCACCGTCCAGTCCCCCACCATCCAGTCCCCCACCGTCCCGTCCCCCGCCGTCCAGTCCAAACCGTCCAGTCCCCCACCGTCCAGTCCTTCACCGTCCCGTCCCCACCGTCCAGTCCCCCACCGTCCAGTCCCCCCACCGTCCAATCCCCACCGTCCAGTCCCCCACCATCCAGTCCCCCACCGTCCAGTCCTTCACCGTCCCGTCCCCACCGTCCCGTCCCCACCGTCCGCTCCCCCACCGTCCCGTCCCCCACCGTCCGCTCCCCCACCGTCCAGTCCCCCACCGTCCAGTCCCCCACCGTCCAGTCCTTCACCGTCCCGTCCCCACCGTCCCGTCCCCCACCGTCCGCTCCCCCACCGTCCAATCCCCACCGTCCAGTCCCCGACCGTCCCGTCCCCCGCCGTCCAGTCCCCACCGTCCAGTCCCCCACTGTCCAGTCCTTCACCGTCCCGTCCCCACCGTCCAGTCCCCCACCGTCCAGTCCCCCACCGTCCAGTCCCCGACCGTCCCGTCCCCCACCATTTCATCCCCCACCGTCCAGTCCCCACTGTCCAGTCCCCCACCGTCCCCTCCCCACCGTCCCGTCCCCCACCGTCCCCTCGCCCACCGTCCCGTCCCCCACCGTCCAGTCTTCACCGCCCCGTCCCTCACCGTCCAGTCCCCCACCGTCCAGTCCCCCACCGTCCCCTCCCCCACCGTCCAGTCATCACCGTCCTGTCCCCACCGCCCCCTCCCCCACCGCCCCCTCCCCCACCGCCCAGTCCAACACCGTCCAGTCCCCCACCGTCCAGTCCCCCACCGTCCAGCCCCCACCGTCCAGTCCCCCACCGTCCAGTCCAACACCATCCAGTCCCCCACCGTCCAGTCCCCCACCGTCCAGTCCCCACCGTCCTGTCCCCCACCATCCCATCCCACACCGTCGAGTCCCCACCGTCCAGTCCCCCACCGTCCCGTCCCCCACCGTCCCCATCCCCCACCATCCAGTCCCCCACCGTCCCGTCCCCACCGTCCAGTCCCCACCGTCCAGTACCCCCCCCGTCCAGTCCCCCACCGTCCCCTCCCCCACCGTCCCGTCCCCCACCGTCCAGTCCCCCACCGTACCGTCCCCACCGTCCAGTCACCACCGTCCAGTCCCCCACCGTCTGCTCCCCCAGCGTCCAAACCGCACCGTCTCATCCTCACCGTCACTTCCCCCACCGTCCAGTCCCCACCGTCCCGTCCCCCACCGTCCAGTCCACCACCGTCCAGTCCCCCACCGTCCCGACCCCACCGTCCAGTCCCCCACTGTCAAGTCCCCCACCGTCCCATCCCCCACCGTCCGGTCCACACCGTCCAGTCCCCCACTGTCCCGTCTCCCACCGTCCCGTCCCCCACCGTCCAGTCCCCACCGTCCAGTCCCCACCGTCCCGTCCCCCACCATCCCGTCCCCCACCGTCCCGACCCCACCGTCCAGTCCCCCACCGTCAAGTCCCCCACCGTCCCATCCCCCACCGTCCAGTCCCCCACCGTCAAGTCCCCCACCGTCCCGTCCCCCACCGTCCCGACCCCACCGTCCAGTCCCCCACCGTCAAGTCCCCCACCGTCCCATCCCCCACCATCCAGTCCTCACCATCGCACCCCCCACCGTCCAGTCCCCCACCGTCCAGTCCCCAATGTCCAGTACCCCACCGTCCAGTCCCCCACCGTCCAGTCCCCCACCGTCCCGTCCCCCACCGTCCCGTCCCGCACCGTCCCGTCCCCCACCATCCAGCCCTCACCGTCCCACCCCCCACCGTCCCGCCCCCACCGTCCAGTCCCCACCGTCCAGTCCCCCACCGTCCAGTCCCCCCACCATCCAGTCTCCCACCGTCCCGTCCCCCACCGTCCCCTCCCCCACCGTCCCCTCACCCACCGTCCCGTCCCCCACAGTCCAGTCCCCCACCGTCCCGTCCACAACCGTCCCGTCCCCCACCGTCCCCTCCCCCACCGTCCCGTCCCCCACCGTCCCCCTCCCCCACCGTCCCCTCCACCACCGTCCAGTCCCCACCGTCCCGTCCCCCACCGTCCAGTCCCCACCGTCCAGTCCCCCACCGTTCCGTCCTTCACCGTCCCCTCCCCCACCGTCCAGACCCCACCGTCCCGTCCCCCACCGTCCCGTCCCCCACCGTCCAGTCCCCCACCGTCCAGTCCCCCACCGTCCCGTCCCCCACCGTCCAGTCCCCCACCGTCCAGTCCTTCACCGTCCCGTCCCCACCGTCCCGTCCCCCACCGTCCGCTGCCCCACCGTCCAGTCCCCCACCGTCCAGTCCACCACCGTCCAATCCCCACCGTCCCCTCCCCCACCGTCCCGGCCCCACCGTCCCGTTCCCCACCGTCCCGTCCCCCACCGACCACTCCCCCACCGTCCCCTCCCCCACCGTCCCGTCCCCCACCGTCCAGTCCCCTGCCGTCCCGTCTCCCACCGTCCCCTCCCCCACCGTCCAGTCCCCACCGTCCCGTCCCCCCACCGTCCAGTCCCCCACCGTTCCGTCCCCCACCGTCCAGTCCCCCACTGTCCCGTCCCCCACCGTCCCGTCCCCACCGTCCCGTCCCCCACCGTCCGCTCCCCCCACTGTCCAGTCACCCACCGTCCAGTCCCCCACCGTCCAGTCCCCCACCGTCCAATCCCCACCGTCCAGTCCCCCACCGTCCAGTCCCCACCGTCCAGTCCCCCACCGTCCAATCCCCACCGTCCAGTCCCCCACCGTCCAGTCCCCCACCGTCCAGTCCCCCACCGTCCCGTCCCCCGCCGTCCAGTCCCCACCGTCCAGTCCCCCACCGTCCAGTCCTTCACCGTCCCGTCCCCACCGTCCAATCCCCACCGTCCAGTCCCCCACCGTCCAATCTCCACCGTCCAGTCCCCCACCGTCCAGTCCCCCACCATCCAGTCCCCCACCGTCCCGTCCCCCGCCGTCCAGTCCCCACAGTCCAGTCCCCCACCGTCCAGTCCCCCACCGTCCAGTCCTTCACCGTCCCGTCCCCACCGTCCAATCCCCACCGTCCAGTCCCCCACCGTCCAATCTCCACCGTCCAGTCCCCCCACCGTCCAGTCCCCCACCATCCAGTCCCCCACCGTCCCGTCCCCCGCCGTCCAGTCCAAACCGTCCAGTCCCCCACCGTCCAGTCCTTCACCGTCCCGTCCCCACCGTCCAGTCCCCCACCGTCCAGTCCCCCACCGTCCAGTCCCCCACCGTCCAATCCCCACCGTCCAGTCCCCCACCATCCAGTCCCCCACCGTCCAGTCCTTCACCGTCCCGTCCCCCACCGTCCCGTCCCCACCGTCCGCTCCCCCACCGTCCCGTCACCCACCGTCCGCTCCCCCACCGTCCAGTCCCCCACCGTCCAGTCCCCCACCGTCCAGTCCTTCACCGTCCCGTCCCCACCGTCCCGTCCCCCACCGTCCGCTCCCCCACCGTCCAATCCCCACCGTCCAGTCCCCGACCGTCCCGTCCCCCGCCGTCCAGTCCCCACCGTCCAGTCCCCCACTGTCCAGTCCTTCACCGTCCCGTCCCCACCGTCCAGTCCCCCACCGTCCAGTCCCCCACCGTCCAGTCCCCGACCGTCCCGTCCCCCACCGTTTCATCCCCCACCGTCCAGTCCCCACCGTCCAGTCCCCCACCGTCCCCTCCCCACCGTCCCGTCCCCCACCGTCCCCTCGCCCACCGTCCCGTCCCCCACCGTCCAGTCTTCACCGCCCCGTCCCTCACCGTCCAGTCCCCCACCGTCCAGTCCCCCACCGTCCCCTCCCCCACCGTCCAGTCATCACCGTCCTGTCCCCCACCGCCCCCTCCCCCACCGCCCCTCCCCCACCGCCCAGTCCAACACCGTCCAGTCCCCCACCGTCCAGTCCCCCACCGTCCAGCCCCCACCGTCCAGTCCCCCACCGTCCAGTCCAACACCATCCAGTCCCCCACCGTCCAGTCCCCCCACCGTCCAGTCCCCACCGTCCTGTCCCCCACCATCCCATCCCACACCGTCGAGTCCCCACCGTCCAGTCCCCACAGTCCTGTCCCCCACCGTCCTGTCCCCCACCGTCCCATCCCCCACAGTCCCGGCCCCACCATCTCGTCCCCACCGTCCAGTCCCCCACCGTCCCGTCACCCACAGTCCAGTCCCCCACCGTCCAGTCCCCCACCGTCCCGTCCCCCACCGTCCCATCCCCCACCATCCAGTCCCCCACCGTCCCGTCCCCACCGTCCAGTCCCCACCGTCCAGTAGCCCCCCGTCCAGTCCCCCACCGTCCCCTCCCCCACCGTCCCCTCCCCCACCGTCCCGTCCCCCACCGTCCAGTCCCCCACCGTACCGTCCCCACCGTCCAGTCACCACCGTCCAGTCCCCCCACCGTCTACTCCCCCAGCGTCCAAACCGCACCGTCTCGTCCTCACCGTCACTTCCCCCACCGTCCAGTCCCCACCGTCCCGTCCCCCACCGTCCAGTCCCCACCGTCCAGTCCACCACCGTCCAGTCCCCCACCGTCCCGACCCCACCGTCCAGTCCCCCACTGTCAAGTCCCCCACCGTCCCATCCCCCACCGTCCGGTCCACACCGTCCAGTCCCCCACTGTCCCGTCTCCCACCGTCCCGTCCCCCACCGTCCAGTCCCCACCGTCCAGTCCCCACCGTCCCGTCCCCCACCATCCCGTCCCCCACCGTCCCGACCCCACCGTCCAGTCCCCCACCGTCAAGTCCCCCACCGTCCCATCCCCCACCGTCCAGTCCCCCACCGTCAAGTCCCCCACCGTCCCGTCCCCCACCGTCCCGACCCCACCGTCCAGTCCCCCACCGTCAAGTCCCCCACCGTCCCATCC
>NC_140990.1:15866782-15892159 GCF_052327205.1 Somniosus microcephalus | reverse complement strand
CCACCGAACCCCTCCCCCACCGTCCCGTCCCCCACCGTCCAGTCCCCTGCCGTCCCGTCTCCCACCGTCCCCTCCCCCACCGTCCAGTCCCCACCGTCCCGTCCCCCACCGTCCAGTCCCCCACCGTTCCGTCCCCCACCGTCCAGTCCCCCACCGTCCCGTCCCCCACCGTCCCGTCCCCACCGTCCCGTCCCCCACCGTCCGCTCCCCCACTGTCCAGTCACCCACCGTCCAGTCCCCCACCGTCCAGTCCCCCACCGTCCAATTCCCCCACCGTCCAGTCCCCCACCGTCCAGTCCCCACCGTCCAGTCCCCCACCGTCCAATCCCCACCGTCCAGTCCCCCCACCATCCAGTCCCCCACCGTCCAGTCCCCCACCGTCCCGTCCCCCGCCGTCCAGTCCCCACCGTCCAGTCCCCCACCGTCCAGTCCTTCACCGTCCCGTCCCCACCGTCCAATCCCCACCGTCCAGTCCCCCACCGTCCAATCTCCACCGTCCAGTCCCCCACCGTCCAGTCCCCCACCATCCAGTCCCCCACCATCCCGTCCCCCGCCGTCCAGTCCCCACCGTCCAGTCCCCCACCGTCCAGTCATTCACCGTCCCGTCCCCACCGTCCAGTCCCCCACCGTCCAGTCCCCCACCGTCCAGTCCTTCACCGTCCCGTCCCCACCGTCCCGTCCCCCACCGTCCGCTCCCCCACCGTCCCGTCCCCCACCGTCCGCTCCCCCACCGTCCAGTCCCCCACCGTCCAGTCCCCCACCGTCCAGTCCTTCACCGTCCCGTCCCCACCGTCCCGTCCTCCACCGTCCGCTCCCCCACCGTCCAATCCCCACCGTCCAGTCCCCGACCGTCCCGTCCCCCGCCGTCCAGTCCCCACCGTCCAGTCCCCCACTGTCCAGTCCTTCACCGTCCCGTCCCCACCGTCCAGTCCCCCACCGTCCAGTCCCCCACCGTCCAGTCCCCCACCGTCCAGTCCTTCACCGTCCCGTCCCTACCGTCCCGTCCCCACCGTCCCGTCCCCCACCGTCCGCTCCCCCACCGTCCAGTCCCCCACCGTCCAGTCCCCCACCGTCCAATCCCCACCGTCCAGTCCCCCCACCGTCCCGTCCCCCACTGTCCAGTCCCCACCGTCCCCTCCCCCACCATCCCGTCCCCCACCGTCCCCTCCCCCACTGTCCAGGCCCACCGTGCAGTCCCCCACCGTCCCCTCCCCTACCGTCCCCTCCCCCACCGTCCCCTCCCCCACCATCCCCTCCCCCACCGTCCCGTCCCCCACCGTCCCGTCCCCCACCGTCCAGTCCCCCACCGTCCCGTCCCCCACTATCGTCCCCCACCGTCCCCTCCCCCACCGTCCCGCCCCCCACCGTCCCGTCCCCCACCGTCCAGTACCCACCGTCCCGTCCCGCACCGACCCCTCCCCCACCGTCCCCTCCCCCACCGTCCCGTCCCCCACCGTCCAGTCCCCCACCGTCCAGTCCCCCGCCGTCCCGTCTCCCACCATCCGCTCCCCCACCGTCCAGTCCCCACCGTCCCGTCCCCCACCGTCCCCTCCCCCACCGTCCCGCCCCCCACCGTCCCGTCCCCCACCGTCCAGTACCCACCGTCCCGTCCCGCACCGACCCCTCCCCCACCGTCCCCTCCCCCACCGTCCCGTCCCCCACCGTCCAGTCCCCCACCGTCCCGTCCCAACCGTCCCGTCCCCCACCGTCCAGTCCCCCACCGTCCCGTCCCCCACCGTCCAGTCCCCCCACCGTCCAGTCCCCCACCGTCCCGTCCCCACCGTCCCGTCCCCCACCGTCCGCTCCCCCACTGTCCAGTCCCCCACCGTCCAGTCCCCCACCATCCAGTCCCCCAGCGTCCCGTCCCCCACCGTCCAGTCCCCCAGCGTCCCGTCCCCCACCGTCCGCTCCCCCACCGTCCAGTCCCCCACCGTCCAGTCCCCCACCGTCCAATCCCCACCGTCCAGTCCCCCACCGTCCAGTCCCCCACCGTCCAGTCCCCCAGCGTCCCGTCCCCCACCGTCCAGTCCCCCAGCGTCCCGTCCCCCACCGTCCGCTCCCCCACCGTCCAGTCCCCCACCGTCCAGTCCCCCACCGTCCAATCCCCACCGTCCAGTCCCCCACCGTCCAGTCCCCACCGTCCAGTCCCCCACCGTCCAGTCCTTCACCGTCCAGTCCCCGACCGTCCAGTCCCCCACCGTCCAGTCCCCCACCGTCCAGTCCCCCACCGTCCAATCCCCACCGTCCAGTCCCCCACCGTCCAGTCCCCCACCGTCCAATCCCCACCGTCCAGTCCCCCACCGTCCAGTCCCCCACCGTCCAGTCCCCCACCGTCCCGTCCCCCGCCGTCCAGTCCCCACCGTCCAGTCCCCCACCGTCCAGTCCCCACCGTCCCGTCCCCCGCCGTCCAGTCCCCCACCGTCCCGTCCCCCGCCGTCCAGTCCCCACCGTCCAGTCCCCCACCGTCCAGTCCTTCACCGTCCCGTCCCCACCGTCCAGTCCCCCACCGTCCAGTCCCCCACCGTCCAGTCCCCCACCATCCAATCCCCACCGTCCAGTCCCCCACCGTCCAATCCCCACCGTCCAGTCCCCCACCATCCAGTCCCCCACCGTCCAGTCCCCCACCGTCCCGTCCCCCGCCGTCCCGTCCCCCGCCGTCCAGTCCCCCACCGTTCAGTCCTTCACCGTCCCGTCCCCACCGTCCAGTCCCCCACAGTCCAGTCCCCCACCGTCCAGTCCCCCACCATCCAATCCCCACCGTCCAGTCCCCCACCGTCCAGTCCCCCACCGTCCAGTCCCCCACCGTCCAATCCCCACCGTCCAGTCCCCCCACTGTCCCGTCCCCCACCGTCCAGTCCCCCACCGTCCCGTCCCCCGCCGTCCAGTCCCCACCGTCCAGTCCCCCACCGTCCAGTCCCACACCGTCCGCTCCCCCACCGTCCAGTCCCCCACCGTCCAGTCCACCACCGTCCAATCCCCACTGTCCAGTCCCCCCACCGTCCAGTCCCCCACCGTCCAGTCCCCTGCCGTCTCGTCCCCCGCCGTCCAGTCCCCCACCGTCCAGTCGCCCACTGTCCAGTCCTTCACCGTCCCGTCCCCCGCCTTCCAGTCCCCACCGTCCAGTCCCCCACCGTCCAGTCCCCCACCATCCAGTGCCCCACCGTCCAGTCCTTCACCGTCCCGTCCCCACCGTCCCGTCCCCCACCGTCCGCTCCCCCACCGTCCAGTCCCCCCACCGTCCAATCCCCACCGTCCAGTCCCCCACCGTCCAGTCACCCACCGTCCAGTCCCCCACCGTCCCGTTCCCCACTGTCCCGTCCCCCACCCTCCCGTCCCCACCGTCCCCTCGACCACCGACCCCTCCCCCACCGTCCTGTCCCCCACCGTCCCCTCGACCACGGTCCAGTCCCCACCCCGTCCAGTCCCCCACTGTCCAGTCCCCACCGTCCCCTCCCCCACCATCCCGTCCCCCACCGTCCCCTCCCCCACTGTCCAGTCCCCACCATGCAGTCCCCCACCGTCCCCTCCCCCACCGTCCCCTCCCCCACCATCCCCTCCCCCACCGTCCCGTTCCCCAACGTCCCGTCCCCCACCGTCCCCTCCCCCACCGTCCCACCCCCCACCGTCCCGTCCCGTCCCCACCGTCCCCTCCCCCACCGTCCAGGTCCCACCGTCCCCCTCCCCCACCGTCCAGTCCCAACCGTCCCGTCCCCACCGTCCCCTCCCCCACCGTCCCCTCCCGCACCGTCCCGTCCCCCACCGTCCCGTCCCCACCGTCCAGTCCCCCACCGTCCCGCCCCCCACCGTCCAGTCCCCCACCGTCCCGCCCCCCACCATCCAGTCCCCACCGTCCAGTCCCCCACCGTCCCGCCCCCCCACCATCCAGTCCCCACCGTCCAGTCCCTCACCGTCCCGCCCCCCACCGTCCAGTCCCCCACCGTCCAGTCCCCACCGTCCCGCCCCCCACCGTCCAGTCCCCCACCGTCCCGTCCCCACCGTCCAGTCCCCACCGTCCAGTCCCCCCACCTTCCAGTCCCCACCGTGCCCTCCCCCACCGTCCAGTCCCCCACCGTCCAGTCCCCCACCGTCCCGTTCCCCACCGTCCCGTCCCCCACCGTCCCGTCCCCACCGTCCCCAAGACGACCGACCCCCTCCCCCACCGTCCTGTCCCCCACCGTCCCCTCGACCACGGTCCAGTTCCCACCGTCCAGTCCCCCACCGTCCCGTCCCCCACTGTCCAGTCCCCACCGTCCCCTCCCCCACCATCCCCTCCCCCACCGTCCCCTCCCCCACCGTCCCATCCCCCACCGTCCAGTCCCCCACCGTCGTCCCCCACCGTCCCGTCCCCACCATCGTCACCCACCGTCTCCTCCCCCACCGTCCCGCCCCCCACCGTCCCGCCCCCCACCGTCCCGTCCCCCACCGACCCCTCC
The DNA here is from genome assembly GCF_052327205.1 of Somniosus microcephalus. Lineage (NCBI taxonomy): Eukaryota > Metazoa > Chordata > Chondrichthyes > Squaliformes > Somniosidae > Somniosus > Somniosus microcephalus. The sequence continues at coordinate 15,887,726 of NC_140990.1, read as the reverse complement.
CCCACCGTCCAGTCCCCACCGTCCAGGCCCCACCGTACAGTCCCCACCGTCCCGTCCCCCACCGACCCCTCCCCCACCGTCCCCTCCCCCACTGCCCCATCCCCCACCGTCCAGTCCCCCGCCGTCCCGTCTCCCACCGTCCGCTCCCCCACCGTCCAGTCCCCACCGTCCCGTCCCCCACCGACCCCTCCCCCACCGCCCAGTCCCCCACCGTCCCGTCCCCACCGTCCCGTCCCCCACCGTCCAGTCCCCCACCGTCCCGTCCCCCACCGTCCAGTCCCCCACCGTCCCGTCCACCACCGTCACGTCCCCACCGTCCCGTCCCCCACCGTCCGCTCCCCCACTGTCCAGTCCCCCACCGTCCAGTCCCCCAGCGTCCCGTCCCCCACCGTCCAGTCCCCACCGTCCCGTCCCCCACCGTCCGCTCCCCCACCGTCCAGTCCCCCACCGTCCAGTCCCCCACCGTCCAATCCCCACCGTCCATTCCCCCACCGTCCAGTCCCCCCGCCGTCCAGTCCGCCGCCGTCCCGTCCCCCGCCGTCCAGTCCCCACCGTCCAGTCCCCCACCGTCCAGTCCTTCACCATCCAGTCCCCCACCGTCCAGTCCCCCACCGTCCAATCCCCACCGTCCAGTCCCCCACCGTCCAGTCCCCCACCGTCCAATCCCCACCGTCCTGTCCCCCACCGTCCAGTCCCCCACCGTCCAGTCCCCCACCGTCCCGTCCCCCCGCCGTCCAGTCCCCACCGTCCAGTCCCCCACCGTCCAGTCCCCCACCGTCCAGTCCTTCACCGTCCAGTCCTTCACCATCCCGTCCCCACCATCCAATCCCCACCGTCCAGTCCCCCACCATCCAATCCCGATCGTCCAGTCTCCCACCGTCCAGTCCCCCACCGTCCAGTCCCCCGCCGTCCAGTCCCCCGCCGTCCAGCCCCACCGTCCAGTCCCCCACCGTCCAGTCCCCCACCGTCCAGTCCCCCACCGTCCAGTCCCCCAACATCCAATCCCCACCGTCCAGTCCCCCACCGTCCAGTCCCCCACCGTCCAATCCCCACCGTCCAGTCCCCCACCGTACAGTCCCCCACCGTCCCGTCCCCCGCTGTCCAGTCCCCACCGTCCAGTCCCCCACTGTCCAGTCCTTCACCGTCCCGTCCCCCGCCGTCCCGTCCCCACCGTCCAGTCCCCCACCGTCCAGTCCCCCACCGTCCAGTCCCCCACCGTCCAGTCCCCCACCGTCCAGTCCTTCACTGTCCCGTCCCCACCGTCCCGTCCCCCACCGTCCGCTCCCCCACCGTCCAGTCCCCCACCGTCCCGTCCCCCACCGACCCCTCCCCCACTGTCCAGTCCCCACTGTCCAGGCCCCACCGTACAGTCCCCACCGTCCCGTCCCACACCGACCCCTCCCCCACCGTCCCCTCCCCCACCGTCCCGTCCCCCACTGTCCAGTCCCCCGCCGTCCCGTCTCACACCGTCCGCTCCCCCACCGTCCAGTCCCCACCGTCCCGTCCCCCACCGACCCCTCCCCCACCGTCCAGTCCCCCACCGTCCCCTCCCCCACCGTCCAGCCCCCACCGTCCCGTCCCCCACCGTCCCGTCCCCCACCGTCCCCTCCCCCACCGCCCAGTCCCCCACCGTCCCGTCCCCACCCTCCCGTCCCCCACCGTCCAGTCCCCCACCGCCCCGCCCCCCACCGTCCCGTCCACCACCGTCACATCCCCACCGTCCCGTCCCCCACCGTCCGCTCCCCCACTGTCCAGTCCCCCACCGTCCAGTCCCCCAGCGTCCCGTCCCCCACCGTCCAGTCCCCACCGTCCCGTCCCCCACCGTACGCTCCCCCACCGTCCAGTCCCCCACCGTCCAGTCCCCCACCGTCCAATCCCCACCGTCCAGTCCCCCACCGTCCAGTCCCCCGCCGTCCAGTCCCCCGCCGTCCCGTCCCCCGCCGTCCAGTACCCACCGTCCAGTCCCCCACCGTCCAGTCCTTCACCATCCTGTCCCCCACCGTCCAGTCCCTCACCGTCCAATCCCCACCGTCCAGTCCCCCACCGTCCAGTCCCCCACCGTCCAGTCCCCCACCATCCAATCCCCACCGTCCAGTCCCCCACCGTCCAGTCCCCCACCGTCCAGTCCTCCACCGTCCCGTCCCCCGCCGTCCAGTCCCCACCGTCCAGTCCCCCACCGTCCAGTCCCCCACCATCCAGTCCTTCACCGTCCAGTCCTTCACCATCCCGTCCCCACCAGCCAATCCCCACCGTCCAGTCCCCCACCGTCCAATCCCGATCGTCCAGTCTCCCACCGTCCAGTCCCCCACCGTCCAGTCCCCCGCTGTCCAGTCCCCCGCCGTCCAGCCCCACCGTCCAGTCCCCCACCGTCCAGTCCCCCACCGTCCAGTCCCCCACCGTCCAATCCCCACCGTCCAGTCCCCCACCGTCCAGTCCCCCACCGTCCCGTCCCCCGCCGTCCAGTCCCCACCGTCCAGTCCCCCACTGTCCAGTCCTTCACCAACCCGTCCCCCGCCGTCCCGTCCCCAAAGTCCAGTCCCCCACCGTCCAGTCCCCCACCGTCCAGTCCCCCACCGTCCAGTCCCCCACCGTCCAGTCCTTCACCGTCCCGTCCCCACCGTCCCGTCCCCCACCGTCCGCGCCCCCACCGTCCAGTCCCCCACCGTCCAGTCCCCCACCATCCAATCCCCACCGTCCAGTCCCCCACCGTCCAGTCCCCCACCGTCCAGTCCCCCACCGTCCAGTCCCCCACCGTCACGACCCCCACCGTCCCGTCCCCCACCGTCCCGTCCCCACCGTCCCCTCGACCACCGACCCCTCCCCCTCCGTCCTGTCCCCCACCGTCCCCTCGACCACGGTCCAGTCCCCGCCGTCCAGTCCCCCACCATCCCGTACCCCACTGTCCAGTCCCCACCGTCCCCTCCCCCACCATCCCGTCCCCCACCGTCCCCTCCCCCACTGTCCCATCCCCCACCGTCCCGTCCCCCACCGTCCAGTCCCCCACCGTCCAGTCCCCCACCGTCCCCTCCCCCACCGTCCAGTCCCCCACCGTCCCGTCCCCCAACATCCCGCCCCCCAACTTCCCATCCCGTCCCCACCGTCCCCTCCCCCACCATCCAGGCCCAACCGTCCCCTCCCCCACCGTCCAGTCCCAACCGTCCCGTCCCCACCGTCCCCTCCCCCACCGTCCCCTCCTCCACCGTCCCGTCCCCCACCGTCCCGTCCCCACCGTCCAGTCCCCCACCGTCCCGCCCCCCACCGTCCAGTCCCCCACCATCCCGCCCCCCACCATCCAGTCCCCACCGTCGAGTCCCCCACCGTCCCGTTCCCCACCGTCCAGTCAACCACCGTCCAGTCCCCACCGTCCAGTCCCCACCGTCCCGCCCCCCACCGTCCAGTCCCCCACCTTCCAGTCCCCAACGTCCCCTCCCCCACCGTCCAGTCCCCCACCGTCCAGTCCCCACCGTCCAGTCCCCCACCGTCCAGTCCCCACCGTCCCGTCCCCCGCCGTCCAGTCCCCCACCGTCCCGTCCCCCGCCGTCCAGTCCCCACCGTCCAGTCCCCCACCGTCCAGTCCTTCACCGTCCCGTCCCCACCGTCCAGTCCCCCACCGTCCAGTCCCCCACCGTCCAGTCCCCCACCATCCAATCCCCACCGTCCAGTCCCCCACCGTCCAATCCCCCACCGTCCAGTCCCCCACCGTCCAGTCCCCCACCGTCCCGTCCCCCGCCGTCCAGTCCCCCACCGTTCAGTCCTTCACCGTCCCGTCCCCACCGTCCAGTCCCCCACAGTCCAGTCCCCCACCGTCCAGTCCCCCACCATCCAATCCCCACCGTTCAGGCCCCCACCGTCCAGTCCCCCACCGTCCAGTCCCCCACCGTCCCGTCCCCCGCCGTCCAGTCCCCACCGTCCAGTACCCCACCGTCCAGTCCCCCACCGTCCAGTCCTTCACCGTCCAGTCCTTCACCATCCCGTCCCCACCATCCTATCCCCACCGTCCAGTCCCCCACCGTCCAATGCCGATCGTCCAGTCTCCCACCGTCCAGTCCCCCACCGTCCAGTCCCCCGCTGTCCAGTCCCCCGCCATCCAGCCCCACCGTCCAGTCCCCCACCGTCCAGTCCCCCACCATCCAGTCCCCCACCGTCCAATCCCCACCGTCCAGTCCCCCACCGTCCAGTCCCCCACCGTCCCGTCCCCCGCCGTCCAGTCCCCACCGTCCAGTCCCCCACTGTCCAGTCCTTCACCAACCCGTCCCCCGCCGTCCCGTCCCCAACGTCCAGTCCCCCACCGTCCAGTCCCCCACCGTCCAGTCCCCCACCGTCCAGTCCCCCACCGTCCAGTCCTTCACCGTCCCGTCCCCACCGTCCCGTCCCCCACCGTCCGCGCCCCCACCGTCCAGTCCCCCACCGTCCAGTCCCCCACCGTCCAATCCCCACCGTCCAGTCCCCCACCGTCCAGTCCCCCACCGTCCAGTCCCCCACCGTCACGTCCCCCACCGTCCCGTCCCCCACCGTCCCGTCCCCACCGTCCCCTCGACCACCGACCCCTCCCCCACCGTCCTGTCCCCCACCGTCCCCTCGACCACGGTCCAGTCCCCGCCGTCCAGTCCCCCACCATCCCGTACCCCACTATCCAGTCCCCACCGTCCCCTCCCCCACCATCCCGTCCCCCACCGTCCCCTTCCCCACTGTCCCGTCCCCCACCGTCCCGTCCCCCACCGTCCAGTCCCCCACCGTCCAGTACCCCACCGTCCCCTCCCCCACCGTCCAGTCCCCCACCGTCCCGTCCCCCACCATCCCGCCCCCCACCTTCCCATCCCGTCCCCACCGTCCCCTCCCCCACCGTCCAGGCCCAACCGTCCCCTCCCCCACCGTCCAGTCCCAACCGTCCCGTCCCCACCGTCCCCTCCCCCACCGTCCCCTCCTCCACCGTCCCGTCCCCCACCGTCCCGTCCCCACCGTCCAGTCCCCCACCGTCCCGCCCCCCACCGTCCAGTCCCCCACCATCCCGCCCCCCACCATCCAGTCCCCACCGTCCAGTCCCCCACCGTCCCGTTCCCCACCGTCCAGTCAACCACCGTCCAGTCCCCCACTGTCCCCTCCCCCACCGTCCAGTCCCCACCGTCCAGTCCGCTCCGTCCCGCCCCCCACTGTCCAGTCCCCCATCGTCCAGTACCCACCGTCCCGCCCCCCACTGTCCAGTCCCCCACCGTCCCGTCCCCCACCGTCCCGTCCCCACCGTCCCGTCCCCACCGTCCAGTCCCCACCGTCCAGTCCCCCACCTTCCAGTCCCCAACGTCCCCTCCCCCACCGTCCAGTCCCCCACCATCCAGTCCCCACCGTCCAGTCCCCCACCGTCCAGTCCCCACCGTCCCATCCCCCGCCGTCCAGTCCCCCACCGTCCCGTCCCCCGCCGTCCAGTCCCCACCGTCCAGTCCCCCACCGTCCAGTCCTTCACCGTCCCGTCCCCACCGTCCAGTCCCCCACCGTCCAGTCCCCCACCGTCCAGTCCCCCACCATCCAATCCCCACCGTCCAGTCCCCCACCGTCCAATCCCCACCGTCCAGTCCCCCACCGTCCAGTCCCCCACCGTCCAGTCCCCCACCGTCCCGTCCCCCGCCGTCCAGTCCCCCACCGTTCAGTCCTTCACCGTCCCGTCCCCACCGTCCAGTCCCCCACAGTCCAGTCCCCCACCGTCCAGTCCCCCACCATCCAATCCCCACCGTCCAGTCCCCCACCGTCCAGTCCCCCACCGTCCAGTCCCCCACCGTCCAATCCCCACCGTCCAGTCCCCCACCGTACCGTTCCCCACCGTCCAGTCCACCACCGTCCCGTCCCCCGCCGTCCAGTCCCCACCGTCCAGTCCCCCACCGTCCAGTCCCCCACCGTCCAGTCCTTCACCGTCCCGTCCCCCACCGTCCCCTCCCCCACCGTCCCGTCCCCCACCGTCCAGTCCCCCACCGTCCAGTCCCCCACCGTCCAGTCCCACACCGTCCAGTCCTTCACCGTCCCGTCCCCACCGTCCCGTCCCCCACCATCCCGTCCCCCACCGTCCGCTCCCCCACCGTCCAGTCCCCCACCGTCCAGTCCACCACCGTCCAATCCCCACTGTCCAGTCCCCCACCATCCAGTCCCCCACCGTCCAGCCCCTGCCGTCCCGTCCCCCGCCGTCCAGTCCCCACCGTCCAGTCGCCCACTGTCCAGTCCTTCACCGTCCCGTCCCCCGCCGTCCAGTCCCCACCGTCCAGTCCCCCACCGTCCAGTCCCCCACCGTCCAGTGCCCCACCGTCCAGTCCTTCACCGTCCCGTCCCCACCGTCCCGTCCCCCACCGTCCGCTCCCCCACCGTCCAGTCCCCCACCGTCCAATCCCCACCGTCCAGTCCCCCACCGTCCAGTCCCCCACCGTCCAGTCCCCCACCATCCAGTTCCCCACCGTCCCGTTCCCCACCGTCCCGTCCCCCACCGTCCCGTCCCCACCGTCCCCTCGACCACCGACCCCTCCCCCACCGTCCTGTCCCCCACCGTCCCCTCGACCATGGTCCAGTCCCCACCGTCCAGTCCCCCACTGTCCAGTCCCCACCGTCCCCTCCCCCACCATCCCGTCCCCCACCGTCCCCTCCCCCACTGTCCAGTCCCCACCATGCAGTCCCCCACCGTCCACTCCCCCACCGTCCCCTCCCCCACCATCCCCTCCCCCACCGTCCCGTTCCCCAACGTCCCGTCCCCCACCGTCCCCTCACCCACCGTCCAGTCCCCCACCGTCCCCTCCCCCACCGTCCCGCCCCCCACCGTCCCGTCCCGTCCCCACCGTCCCCTCCCCCACCATCCAGCCCCAACCGTCCCGTCCCCACCGTCCCCTCCCCCACCGTCCCCTCCCCCACCGTCCCGTCCCCCACCGTCCCGTCCCCACCGTCCTGTCCCCCACCGTCCCGTCCCCACCGTCCTGTCCCCCACCGTCCCGCCCCCCACCGTCCCGTCCCCCACCGTCCCGTCCCCACCGTCCTGTCCCCCACCGTCCCGCCCCCCACCGTCCAGTCCCCCACCGTCCAGTCCCCCACCGTCCCGCCCCCCACCGTCCAGTCCCCCACCATCCAGTCCCCACCGTCCAGTCCCCCACCGTCCCGCCCCCCACCGTCCAGTCCCCCACCGTCCAGTCCCCACCGTCCCGCCCCCCACCGTCCAGTCCCCCACCGTCCCGTCCCCCACGGTCCCGTCCCCACAGTCCAGTCCCCACCGTCCAGTCCCCCACCTTCCAGTCCCCACCGTCCCCTCCCCCACCGTCCAGTCCCCCACCGTCCAGTCCCCCACTGTCCAGTCCCCCACCGTCCCGTTCCCCACCGTCCCGTCCCCCACCGTCCCGTCCCCACCGTCCCCTCCCCCACCGTCCCGTCCCCCACCGTCCAGTCCCCCACCATCGTCACCCACCGTCCCCTCCCCCACCGTCCCGCCCCCCACCGTCCCGCCCCCCACCGTCCCGTCCCCCACCGACCCCTCCCCCACCGTCCCCTCCCCCACCGTCCCGTCCCCCACCATCCTGTCCCCCGCCGTCCCGTCTCCCACCGTCCGCTCCCCCACCGTCCAGTCCCCACCGTCCCGTCCCCCACCGACCACTCCCCCACCGTCCAGTCCCCCACCGTCCCCTCCCCCACCGTCCAGTCCCCACCGTCCCGTCCCCCACCGTCCCGTCCCCCACCATCCCCTCCCCCACCGCCCAGTCCCCCACCGTCCCGTCCCCACCATCCCGTCCCCCACCGTCCAGTCCCCCACCGTCCCGTCCCCCACCGTCCAGCCCCCATCGTCCCGTCCACCACCATCACGTCCCCACCATCCCGTCCCCCACCGTCCGCTCCCCCACTGTCCAGTCCCCCACCGTCCAGTCCCCCAGCGTCCCGTCCCCCACCGTCCAGTCCCCACCGTCCCGTCCCCCACCATCCGCTCCCCCACCATCCAGTCCCCCACCGTCCAGTCCCCCACCGTCCAATCCCCACCGTCCAGTCCCCCACCGTCCAGTCCCCCGCCGTCCAGTCCCCCGCCGTCCCGTCCCCCGCCGTCCAGTCCCCACCGTCCAGTCCCCCACCGTCCAGTCATTCACCATCCAGTCCCCCACCGTCCAGTCCCCCACCGTCCAATCCCCACCGTCCAGTCCCCCACCGTCCAGTCCCCCACCGTCCAGTCCCCTACCGTCCAATCCCCACCGTCCAGTCCCCCACCGTCCAGTCCCCCACCGTCCAGTCCCCCACCGTCCCGTCCCCCGCCGTCCAGTCCCCACCGTCCAGTCCCCCACCGTCCAGTCCCCCACCGTCCAGTCCTTCACCGTCCAGTCCTTCACCATCCCGTCCCCACCATCCAATCCCCACCGTCCAGTCCCCCACCGTCCAATCCCGATCGTCCAGTCTCCCACCTTCCAGTCCCCCACCGTCCAGTCCCCCACCGTCCAGTCCCCCACCATCCCGTCCCCCGCCGTCCAGTCCCCACCGTCCAGACCCCACTGTCCAGTCCTTCACCGTCCCGTCCCCCGCCGTCCCGTCCCGACCATCCAGTCCCCCACCGTCCAGTCCCCCACTGTCCAGTCCTTCACCGTCCCGTCCCCACCGTCCCGTCCCCCACCGTCCGCTCCCCCACCGTCCAGTCCCCCACCGTCCAGTCCCCCACCGTCCAGTCCCCCACCGTCCAATCCCCACCGTCCAGTCCCCCACCGTCCAGTCCCCCACCGTCCCGTCCCCCACCGTCCCGTCCCCACCGTCCCCTCGACCACCGACCCCTCCCCCACCGTCCTGTCCCCCACCGTCCCCTCGACCACGGTCCAGTCCCCGCCGTCCAGTCCCCCACCATCCCGTCCCCCACTGTCCAGTCCCCACCGTCCCCTCCCCCACCATCCCGTCCCCCACCGTCCCTTCCCCCACTGTCCCGTCCCCCACCGTCCCGTCCCCCACCGTCCAGTCCCGCACCGTCCCCTCCCCCACCGTCCAGTCCCCCACCGTCCCGTCCCCCACCTTCCAGTCCCCCACCGTCCCCTCCCCCACCATCCCGCCCCCCACCTTCCCGTCCCGTCCCCACCGTCCCCTCCCCCACCGTCCAGGCCCAACCGTCCCCTCCCCCACCGTCCAGTCCCAACCGTCCCCTCCCCACCGTCCCCTCCTCCACCGTCCCCTCCCCCACCGTCCCGTCCCCCACCGTCCCGTCCCCACCGTCCAGTCCCGACCGTCCAGTCCCCCACTATCCCGCCCCCCACCATCCAGTCCCCACCGTCCAGTCCCCCACCGTCCCGTTCCCCACCGTCCAGTCCCCCACCGTCCAGTCCCCCACTGTCCCCTCCCCCACCGTCCAGTCCCCACCGTCCAGTCCGCACCGTCCCGCCCCCCACTGTCCAGTCCCCCACCGTCCAGTCCCCACCGTCCCGCCCCCCACTGTCCAGTCCCCCACCGTCCCGTCCCCCACCGTCCCGTCCCCACCGTCCAGTCCCCACCGTCCAGTCCCCCACCTTCCAGTCCCCACCGTCCCCTCCCCAACCGTCCAGTCCCCCACCGTCCAGTCCCCCACCGTCCCCTCCCCCACCGTCCAGCCCCCACCGTCCAGTCCCCAACCGTCCCCTCCCCCACCGTCCATTCCCTCACCGTCCAGTCCCCCACCGTCCCCTCCCCCACCGTCCAGCCCCCACCGTCCAGTCCCCAACCGTCCCCTCCCCCACCGTCCATTCCCCCACCGTCGTCCCCCACCGTCCCATCCCCCACCGTCCCGGCCCCACCGTCCCGTCCCCCACCGACCCCTCCCCCACCATCCAGTACCCACCGTCCAGGCCCCACCGTCCAGTCCCCACCGTCCCGTCCCCCACCGACCCCTCCCCCACCGTCCCCTCCCCCACCGTCCCGTCCCCCACCGTCCCCTCCCCCACCGTCCCGTCCCCCACCGTCCAGTCCCCCGCCGTCCCGTCTCCCACCGTCCGCTCCCCCACCGTCCAGTCCCCACCGTCCCGTCCCCCACCGACCGCTCCCCCACCGTCCAGTCCCCCACCGTCCCCTCCCCCACCGTGCAGTCCCCACCGTCCCGTCCCCCTCCGTCCAGTCCCCCACCGTCCCCTCCCCCACCATCCCGCCCCCCACCTTCCCGTCCCGTCCCCACCGTCCCGTCCCCCACCGTCCAGTCCCCCACCGTCCCCTCCCCCACCATCCCGCCCCCCACCTTCCCGTCCCGTCCCCACCGTCCCCTCCCCCACCGTCCAGGCCCAACCGTCCCCTCCCCCACCGTCCAGTCCCAACCGTCCCGTCCCCACCGTCCCCTCCCCCACCGTCCCCTCCCCCACCGTCCCGTCCCCCACCGTCCCGTCCCCACCGTCCAGTCCCCACCGTCCAGTCCCCCACTATCCCGCCCCCCACCATCCAGTCCCCACCGTCCAGTCCCCACCGTCCAGTCCCCCACCGTCCCGTTCCCCACCGTCCAGTCCCCCACCGTCCAGTCCCCCACTGTCCCCTCCCCCACCGTCCAGTCCCCACCGTCCAGTCCGCACCGTCCCGCCCCCCACTGTCCAGTCCCCCACCGTCCAGTCCCCACCGTCCCGCCCCCCACTGTCCAGTCCCCCACCGTCCCGTCCCCCACCGTCCCGTCCCCACCGTCCAGTCCCCACCGTCCAGTCCCCCACCTTCCAGTCCCCACCGTCCCCTCCCCAACCGTCCAGTCCCCCACCGTCCAGTCCCCCACCGTCCCCTCCCCCACCGTCCAGCCCCCACCGTCCAGTCCCCAACCGTCCCCTCCCCCACTGTCCATTCCCTCACCGTCCAGTCCCCCACCATCCCCTCCCCAACCGTCCAGTCCCCCACCGTCGTCCCCCACCGTCCCATCCCCCACCGTCCCGGCCCCACCGTCCCGTCCCCCACCGACCCCTCCCCCACCATCCAGTACCCACCGTCCAGGCCCCACCGTCCAGTCCCCACCGTCCCGTCCCCCACCGACCCCTCCCCCACCGTCCCCTCCCCCACCGTCCCGTCCCCCACCGTCCAGTCCCCCACCGTCCAGTCCCCCGCCGTCCCGTCTCCCACCGTCCGCTCCCCCACCGTCCAGTCCCCACCGTCCCGTCCCCCACCGACCGCTCCCCCACCGTCCAGTCCCCCACCGTCCCCTCCCCCACCGTGCAGTCCCCACCGTCCCGTCCCCCTCCGTCCCGTCCCCCACCGTCCCCTCCCCCACCGTCCAGTCCCCCACTGTCCCGTCCCCACCGTCCCGTCCCCCACCGTCCAGTCCCCCACCGTCCCGTCCCCCACCGTCCAGTCCCCCACCGTCCTGTCCCCCACCGTCCAGTCCCCCACCGTCCAGTCCCCCACCGTCCAGTCCCCCACCGTCCAATCCCCACCGTCCAGTCCCCCACCGTCCAGTCCCCCACCGTCCCGTCCCCCACCGTCCCGTCCCCACCGTTCCGTCCCCAACCGTCCAGTCCCCCAACGTACAGTCCCCCACGGTCCAGTCCCCACCGTCCCGTCCCCCACCGTCCCCTCCCCCACCGTCCCGTCCCCCACCGTCCCGTCCCCCATCTTCCAGTCCCCCACCGTACAGTCCCCCACCGTCCAGTCCCCAACCGTCCAGTCCCCACCGTCCAGTCCCCCTCCGTCCAGTCCCCCACCATCCCGTCCCCCACCATCCAGCCCCCACCGTCCAGTCCCCCACCGTCCCGTCCACCACAGTCCAGTCCCCCACCGTCCCCTCCATCACCGTCCCGTCCCCCACCGTCCCGTCCCCCACCGTCCCGTCCCCCACCTTCCAGTCCCCCACCGTACAGTCCCCCACCGTCCAGTCCCCAACCGTCCAGTCCCCCACCGTCCAGTCCCCAACCGTCCAGTCCCCACCGTCCAGTCCCCACCGTCCAGTCCCCCACCGTCCAGTCCCCACCGTCCAGTCCCCAGCGTCCAGTCCCCCACCGTCCAGTCCCCCACCGCCCCGTCCCCCACCGTCCAGTCCCCACCATCCAGTCCCCACCGTCCAGTCCCCACCGACCCGTCCCCCACTGTCCCGTCCCCCACCGCCCGGTCCCCCACCGTCCAGTCCCCACCGTCCCATCCCCCACCGCCCCGTCCCCCACCGTCCCGTCCCCCACCGTCCCGTCCCCCACCGCCCCGCCCCCCACCGTTCAGTCCCCCACCGTCCAGTCCCCACCGACCCGTCCCCCACCGTCCAGTCCCCCACCGTCCCCTCCCCACCGTCACGTCCCCCACCGCCCCCTCCCCCACCGTCCCGTCCCCCACCGTCCCGTCCCGTCCCCCACCGTCCCCTCCCCCACCGTCCCGTCCCCCACCGTCCCGTCCCGTCCCCCACCGTCCCCTCCCCCACCGTCCCCTCCCCCACCGTCCAGTCCCCACCGTCCCGTCCCCACTATCCAGTCCCCCACCGCCCCCTCCCCCTCTGTCCAGTGCCCCACCGTCCAGTCCCCCACCGTCCCCTCCCCCACCGTCCCGTCCCCCACCGTCCCCTCCCCCACCGTCCCCTCCCCCACCGTCCCCTCCCCCACCGTCCAGTCCCCCACCATCCTGTCCCCACCGTCCCGTCCCCCACCTTCCCGTCCCCCACCGTACAGTCCCCCACCGTCCTGTCCCCACCGTCCCATCCCCCACCTTCCCGTCCCCCACCATCCAGTCCCGCACCGTCCCGTCCCGTCCCCCACCGTCCCCTCCCCCACCGTCCCCTCCCCCACCGTCCAGTCCCGCACCGTCCCGTCCCGTCCCCCACCGTCCCCTCCCCCACCGTCCCCTCCCCCACCGTCCCCTCCCCCACCTTCCCGTCCCCCACCATCCAGTCCCCACCGTCCCCTCCCCCACCGTCCAGTCCCCCGCCGTCCAGTCCCCCACCGTCCCGTCCCCCACCGTCCCGTCCCCCACAGTCCAGTCCACCGCCGTCCCCTCCCCCACCGTCCAGTCCCCACCGTCCAGTCCCCCACCGTCCAGTCCCCACCGTCCCGTCCCCCACCGTCCCGTCCCCCACCGTCCCGTCCCCCACCGTCCCGCCCCCCACCGTTCAGTCCCCCACCGTCCAGTCCCCACCGTCCCGTCCCCCACCGCCCCGTCCCCCACCGTACCGTCCCCCACCGTCCCGTCCCCCACCGCCCCGCCCCCCACCGTTCAGTCCCCCACCGTCCCCTCCCCCACCGTCCAGTCCCCACCGACCCGTCCCCCACCGCCCCCTCCCCCACCGTCCCATCCCCCACCGTCCCGTCCCGTCCCCCACCGTCCCCTCCCCCACCGTCCAGTCCCCCACCGTCCAGTCCCCACCGTCCAGTCCCCCACCGTCCAGTCCCCCACCGTCCCGTCCCCCACCGTCCCCTCCCCCACCGTCCAGTCCCCCAACGCCCCCTCCCCCACCGTCCAGTTCCCCACCGTCCCCTCCCCCACCGTCCCGTCCCCCACCGTCCAGTCCCCCACAGTCCAGTCCCCCACCGTCCAGTCCCCCACCGTCCCGTCCCCCACCGCCCCCTCCCCCACCGCCCCCTCCCCCACCGTCCAGTCCCCACCGTCCAGTCCCCCACCGTCCAGTCCCCCACCGTCCCGTCCCCCACCGTCCCCTCCCCCACTGTCCCGTCCCCCACCGTCCAGTCCCCCACTGTCCAGTCCCCACCGTCCAGTTCCCCACCGTCCCCTCCCCCACCGTCCCGTCCCCCACCGTCCAGTCCCCCAACGTCCCGTCCCCCACCGTCCAGTTCCCCACCGCCCCCTCCCCCACCGTCCAGTCCCCACCGCCCCTCCCCCACCGTCCAGACCCCACCGTCCCCTCCCCCACCGTCCAGTCCCCACCGTCCCGTCCCCCACCGTCCCGTCCCCCACAGTCCAGTCCCCCACCGTCCAGTCCCCCACCGTCCCGTCCCCCACCGCCCCCTCCCCCACCGTCCCCTCCCCATCGTCCCGTCCCCCATCGGCCCGTCCCCCACCGCCCCTCCCCCACGGTCCAGTCCCCCACCGTCCCCTCCCCCACCGTCCAGTCCCCCACCGTCCAGTCCCCCACCGTCCCGTCCCCCACCGCCCCCTCCCCCACCGTCCAGTCCCCACCGTCCCCTCCCGCACCGTCCAGTCCCCCACCGTCCAGTCCCCCACCGTCCAGTCCCCACCGCCCCCTCCCCCACCGTCCAGTCCCCCACCGTCCAGTCCCCCACCCCCACCGTCCCCTCCCGCACCGTCCAGTCCCCCACCGTCCCGTCCCCCACCGTCCAGTCCCCCACCGTCCCCTCCCCCACCGTCCAGTCCCCCACCGTCCAGTCCCCCACCGTCCTGTCCCCCACCGTCCCCTCCCCCACCGTCCAGTCCCCCACCGTCCAGTCCCCCACCGCCCCGTCCCCCACCGTCCCGTCCCCCACCGTCCCCTCCCCCACCGTCCAGTCCCCACCGTCCCCTCCCCCACCGTCCAGTCCCCACCGTCCCCTCCCCCACCGTCCAGTCCCCACCGTCCCCTCCCCCACCGTCCAGTCCCCACCGTCCCCTCGCCCACCGTCCAGTCCCCACCGTCCACTTCCCCACCGTCCAGTCCCCCACCGCCCCCTCCCCCACCGTCCAGTCCCCACCGCCCCCTCCCCCACCGTCCCGTCCCCCACCGTCCGCTCCCCCACCGTCCCGTCCCCCACCGTCCCCTCCCCCACCGTCCCGTCCCCCACCGTCCCCTCCCCCACCGTCCCGTCCCCCACCGTCCCCTCCCCCACCGTCCCGTCCCCCACCGTCCCCTCCCCACCGTCCAATCCCCCACCGTCCCCTCCCCCGCCGCCCCGTCCCCCGCCATCCCGTCCCCCGCCGTCCCGTCCCCCGCCGTCCCCTCCCCCACCGTCCAGTCCCCCAACGTCCCCTCCCCCACCGTCCCCTCCCCCACCGTCCCCTCCCCCACCGTCCAGTCCCCCACCGTCCAGTCCCCCACCTTCCCGTCCCCCACCTTCCCGTCCCCCACCGTCCCGTCCCCCACCGTCCAGTCCCCCATCGTCCCCTCCCCCACCGTCCAGTCCCCACCGTCCAGTCCCTCACCGTCCAGTCCCCCACCGCCCATCCCCCACCGTCCCGTCCCCCACCGTCCCGTCCCCACCGCCCATCCCCCACCGTCCAGTCCCCCACCGTCCAGTCCCCCACCGTCCAGTCCCCCACCGTCCAGTCCCCACCGTCCCCTCCCCACCGCCCCGTCCCCCACCGTCCCGTCCCCACCGTCCAGTCCCCCACCGTCCAGTCCCCACCGTCCCCTCCCTCACCGTCCCGTCCCCCACCGTCCAGTCCCCCACCGTCCAGTCCCCCACCGTCCCGTCCCCCACCGCCCCATCCCCCACCGTCCCGTCCCCACCGTCCAGTCCCCCACCGTCCAGTCCCCACCGTCCCCTCCCTCACCGTCCCGTCCCCCACCGCCCCGTCCCCCACCGTCCCGTCCCCACCGTCCCGTCCCCCACCGTCCAGTCCCCCACCGTCCCCTCCCTCACCGTCCCGTCCCCCACCGCCCCGTCCCCCACCGTCCCGTCCCCCACCGTCCAGTCCCCACCGTCCACTCCCCACCGTCCCGTCCCCACCGTCCCCTCCCCACCGTCCCGTCCCCACCGTCCCCTCCCCCACCGTCCAGTCACTCACCGTCCAGTTCCCACCGTCCCCTCCCCACCGTCCCGTCCCCCACCGTCCCGTCCCCACCGTCCAGTCACTCACCGTCCAGTTCCCACCGTCCCCTCCCCACCGTCCCGTCCCCCACCGTCCCGTCCCCACCGTCCAGTCACCCACCGTCCAGTCCCCCACCGTCCCCTCCCCAACGTCCCGTCCCCCACCGTCCCCTCCCCCACCGTCCCGTCCCCCACCGTCCCCTCCCCCACCGTCCCCTCCCCCACCGTCCAGTCACTCACCGTCCAGTTCCCACCGTCCAGTCACCCACCGTCCCGTCCCCACCGTCCCCTCCCCCACCGTCCACTCCCCCACCGTCCCCTCCCCAACGTCCCGTCCCCCACCGTTCCCTCCCCCACCGTCCCCTCCCCCACCGTCCCCTCCCCCACCGTCCCCTCCCCCACCGTCCCCTCCCCACCGTCCCGTCCCCACCGTCCAGTCACCCACCGTCCCGTCCCCAACGTCCCGTCCCCCACCGTCCCCTCCCCCACCGTCCCCTCCCCCACCGTCCCCTCCCCCACCGTCCCCTCCCCACCGTCCCCTCCCCCACCGTCCCCTCCCCCACCGTCCCCTCCCCACCGTCCCCTCCCCCACCGTCCCCTCCCCACCGTCCCCTCCCCCACCGTCCCGTCCCCCACCGTCCCCTCCCCCACCGTCCCCTCCCCCACCGTCCCCTCCCCCACCGTCCCCTCCCCCACCGTCCCCTCCCCCACCATCCCCTCCCCAACGTCCCGTCCCCCACCGTCCCGTCCCCCACCGTCCCTTCCCCCACCGTCCAGTCCCCTACCGTCCGCTCCCCCACCGTCCCCTCCCCCACCGTCCAGTCCCCACCGTCCCCTCCCCCACCGTCCCCTCCCCCACCGCCCCGTCCCCCACCGTCCCGTCCCCACCGCCCATCCCCCACCGTCCAGTCCCCACCGTCCAGTCCCCCCACCGTCCAGTCCCCACCGTCCCCTCCCCACCGCCCCGTCCCCCACCGTCCCGTCCCCACCGTCCAGTCCCCCACCGTCCCGTCCCCCACCGTCCCGTCCCCCACCGCCCAGTCCCCCACCGTCCAGTCCCCCACCGTCCCGTCCCCACCGTCCAGTCCCCCACCGTCCAGTCCCCCACCGTCCCGTGCCCCACCGCCCAGTCCCCCACCGTCCAGTCCCCCACCGTCCAGTCCCCCACCGTCCCGTCCCCCACCGCCCAGTCCCCCACCGTCCAGTCCCCCACCGTCCAGTCCCCCACCGTCCCGTCCCCCACCGCCCAGTCCCCCACCGTCCAGTCCCCCCACCGTCCAGTCCCCCACCGTCCCGTCCCCCACCGCCCAGTCCCCCACCGTCCAGTCCCCACCGTCCAGTCCCCCACGGTCCCGTCCCCCACCGTCCAGTCCCCACCGTCCCCCTCCCCACCGCCCCGTCCCCCACCGTCCCGTCCCCACCGTCCAGTCCACCACCGTCCAGTCCCCCACCGTCCCGTCCCCACCGTCCAGTCCCCCACCGTCCAGTCCCCCACCGTCCCGTCCCCCACCGCCCAGTCCCCCACCGTCCAGTCCCCCACCGTCCAGTCCCCCACCGTCCCGTCCCCCACCGCCCAGTCCCCCACCGTCCAGTCCCCCACCGTCCAGTCCCCACCGTCCCCTCCCCACCGTCCCGTCCCCACCGTCCCCTCCCCACCGTCCCGTCCCCCACCGTCCCCTCCCCCACCGTCCAGTCACTCACCGTGCAGTCCCCCACCGTCCCGTCACCCACCGTCCAGTTCCCACCGTCCCCTCCCCCACCGTCCCGTCCCGCACCGTCCCCTCCCCTACAGTCCAGTCCCCCACCGTCCCGTCCCGTCTCCACCGTCCCGTCCCCACCGTCCCGTCCCCCACCGTCCCGTCCCCCACCGTCCCGTCCCCAACCGTCCCGTCCCCCACCGTCCCGTCCCCAACCGTCCCGTCCCCCACCGTCCAGTCCCCCACCGTCCCCGTCCCCCACCGTCCCGTCCCCACCGTCCCTCACCGTCCCGTCCCCCACCGTCCCCTCCCCCACCGTCCCGTCCCCCACCGTCCAGTCCCGCACCGTCCCGTCCCCCACCGTCCCCTCCCCCACCGTCCAGTCCCCACCGTCCAGTCCCCCACCGTCCAGTCCCCCACCGTCCCGTCCCCCACCGTCCCGTCCCCCACCGTCCCCTCCCCCACCGTCCAGTCCCCACCGTCCAGTCCCCCACCGTCCAGTCCCCCACCGTCCCGTCCCCCACGGTCCCGTCCCCACCGCCCATCCCCCACCGTCCAGTCCCCCACCGTCCAGTCCCCCACCGTCCAGTCCCCCACGGTCCCGTCCACCACCGTGCAGTCCCCACCGTCCCCTCCCCACCGCCCCGTCCCCCACCGTCCCGTCCCCACCGTCCAGTCCCCCACCGTCCAGTCCCCCACCGTCCCGTCCCCCACCGCCCAGTCCCCCACCGTCCCGTCCCCCACCGCCCCCTCCCCCACCGCCCCCTCCCCCACCGTCCAGTCCCCACCGTCCAGTCCCCCACCGTCCAGTCCCCCACCGTCCCGTCCCCCACCGTCCCCTCCCCCACCGTCCCGTCCCCCACCGTCCAGTCCCCCACTGTCCAGTCCCCACCGTCCAGTTCCCCACCGTCCCCTCCCCCACCGTCCCGTCCCCCACCGTCCAGTCCCCCAACGTCCCGTCCCCCACCGTCCAGTTCCCCACCGCCCCCTCCCCCACCGTCCAGTCCCCACCGCCCCTCCCCCACCGTCCAGACCCCACCGTCCCCTCCCCCACCGTCCAGTCCCCACCGTCCAGTCCCCCACCGCCCCCTCCCCCTCTGTCCAGTCCCCACCGTCCCGTCCCCCCACCGTCCCGTCCCCCACAGTCCAGTCCCCCCACCGTCCAGTCCCCCACCGTCCCGTCCCCCACCGCCCCCTCCCCCACCGTCCCCCTCCCCATCGTCCCGTCCCCCATCGGCCCGTCCCCCCACCGCCCCTCCCCCACGGTCCAGTCCCCCACCGTCCCCTCCCCCACCGTCCAGTCCCCCACCGTCCAGTCCCCCACCGTCCCGTCCCCCACCGCCCCCTCCCCCACCGTCCAGTCCCCCACCGTCCCCTCCCGCACCGTCCAGTCCCCCACCGTCCAGTCCCCCACCGTCCAGTCCCCACCGCCCCCCTCCCCCACCGTCCAGTCCCCCACCGTCCCCTCCCCCACCGTCCAGTCCCCCACCGTCCAGTCCCCCACCCCCACCGTCCCCCTCCCGCACCGTCCAGTCCCCCACCGTCCCGTCCCCCACCGTCCAGTCCCCCACCGTCCCCTCCCCCACCGTCCAGTCCCCCACCGTCCAGTCCCCCACCGTCCTGTCCCCCACCGTCCCCTCCCCCACCGTCCAGTCCCCCACCGTCCAGTCCCCCACCGCCCCGTCCCCCACCGTCCCGTCCCCCACCGTCCCCTCCCCCACCGTCCAGTCCCCACCGTCCCCTCCCCCACCGTCCAGTCCCCACCGTCCCCTCCCCCACCGTCCAGTCCCCACCGTCCCCTCCCCCACCGTCCAGTCCCCACCGTCCCCTCCCCCACCGTCCAGTCCCCACCGTCCCCTCGCCCACCGTCCAGTCCCCCACCGTCCACTTCCCCACCGTCCAGTCCCGCACCGCCCCCTCCCCCACCGTCCAGTCCCCACCGCCCCCTCCCCCACCGTCCCGTCCCCCACCGTCCGCTCCCCCCACCGTCCCGTCCCCCACCGTCCCCTCCCCCACCGTCCCGTCCCCCACCGTCCCCTCCCCCACCGTCCCGTCCCCCACCGTCCCCTCCCCCACCGTCCCGTCCCCCACCGTCCCCTCCCCACCGTCCAATCCCCCACCGTCCCCTCCCCCGCCGCCCCGTCCCCCGCCATCCCGTCCCCCGCCGTCCCCCGTCCCCCGCCGTCCCCTCCCCCACCGTCCAGTCCCCCCAACGTCCCCTCCCCCACCGTCCCCTCCCCCACCGTCCCCCTCCCCCACCGTCCAGTCCCCCACCGTCCAGCCCCCACCTTCCCATCCCCCACCTTCCCGTCCCCCACCTTCCCGTCCCCCACCGTCCCGTCCCCCACCGTCCAGTCCCCCATCGTCCCCTCCCCCACCGTCCAGTCCCCACCGTCCAGTCCCTCACCGTCCCCTCCCCCACCGTCCAGTCCCTCACCGTCCCCTCCCCCACCGCCCATCCCCCACCGTCCCGTCCCCCACCGTCCCGTCCCCACCGCCCATCCCCCACCGTCCAGTCCCCCACCGTCCAGTCCCCCACCGTCCAGTCCCCCACCGTCCAGTCCCCACCGTCCCCTCCCCACCGCCCCGTCCCCCACCGTCCCGTCCCCCCACCGTCCCGTCCCCCACCGCCCATCCCCCCACCGTCCAGTCCCCCCACCGCCCATCCCCCCACCGTCCAGTCCCCCCACCGTCCAGTCCCCCCACCGTCCAGTCCCCCACCGTCCAGTCCCCACCGTCCCCTCCCCACCGCCCCCGTCCCCCCACCGTCCCGTCCCCCACCGTCCAGTCCCCCCCACCGTCCAGTCCCCCACCGTCCCCCTCCCCTCACCCGTCCCGTCCCCCCACCGTCCCAGTCCCCCACCGTCCAGTCCCCCACCGTCCCCGTCCCCCACCGCCCCATCCCCCCACCGTCCCGTCCCCCACCGTCCAGTCCCCCCACCGTCCCAGTCCCCCACCGTCCCCCTCCCCTCACCGTCCCGTCCCCCACCGCCCCCGTCCCCCACCGTCCCGTCCCCACCGTCCAGTCCCCCCACCGTCCAGTCCCCCACCGTCCCCCCCTCCCCCCTCCCACCCGTCCCGTCCCCCCACCGCCCCCGTCCCCCCACCGTCCCGTCCCCACCGTCCCGTCCCCCCACCGTCCAGTCCCCCACCGTCCCCTCCCTCACCGTCCCGTCCCCCCACCCGCCCCCGTCCCCCCACCGTCCCCGTCCCCCCACCGTCCAGTCCCCACCGTCCCCTCCCCCACCGTCCCGTCCCCCACCGTCCCCTCCCCCACCGTCCAGTCACTCACCGTCCAGTTCCCCACCGTCCCCTCCCCACCGTCCCGTCCCCCACCGTCCCGTCCCCCACCGTCCAGTCACCCCACCGTCCAGTTCCCACCGTCCCCCTCCCCCACCGTCCAGTCCCCCACCCGTCCCCCTCCCCCAACGTCCCGTCCCCCACCGTCCCCTCCCCCACCGTCCCGTCCCCCACCGTCCCCTCCCCCACCGTCCCCTCCCCCACCGTCCAGTCACTCACCGTCCAGTTCCCACCGTCCCCTCCCCACCGTCCCGTCCCCACCGTCCAGTCACCCACCGTCCCCGTCCCCCACCGTCCCCTCCCCCACCGTCCCCTCCCCCACCGTCCCCTCCCCCCACCGTCCACTCCCCCACCGTCCCC
>NC_140990.1:15829490-15866282 GCF_052327205.1 Somniosus microcephalus | reverse complement strand
CCGTCCCGTCCCCCACCGTCCAGTCCCCCACCGTCCCGTCCCCCACCGTCCAGTCCCCCCACCATCCCCTCCCCCACCGCCCCCGTCCCCACCGTCCCGTCCCCACCGTCCCGTCCCCCACCGTCCCCCGTCCCCACCTTCCCGTCCCCCACCGTCCAGTCCCCCACCGTCCAGTCCCCCACCGCCCCGTCCCCCCACCGTCCCGTCCCTCACCGTCCCGTCCCCCACCGTCCCGTCCCCCACCATCCCGTCCCCCACCGTCCAGTCCCCCACCGTCCCCTCCCCACCTTCCCGTCCCCCACCGTCCAGTCCCCCACCGTCCAGTCCCCCACCGCTCCGTCCCCCACCGTCCCGTCCCCACCGTCCATCCCCCACCGTCCAGTCCCTCACCGTCCCGTCCCCCACCGTCCCGTCCCCACCGTCCATCCCCCACCGTCCAGTCCCTCACCCGCCCCGTCCCACACCGTCCAGTCCCCCACCGTCCGGTCCCCCACGGTCCCCTCCCCACCGTCCCGTCCCCCACCATCCCCTCCCCACCGTCCAGTCCCCACCGTCCATCCCCCCGCCATCCAGTCCCCCACCGTCCCCTCCCCACCGTCCCGTCCCCACCGTCCCCTCCCCACCGTCCCGTCCCCCACCGTCCCCCTCCCCCACCATCCCGTCCCGCACCGTCCCGTCCCCACCGTCCAGTCCCCCACCGTCCAGCCCCCCACCGTCCCCCTCCCCACCTTCCCGTCCCCCACCGTCCAGTCCCCCACCGTCCAGTCCCCCACCGCCCCGTCCCCCACCGTCCCGTCCCCACCGTCCATCCCCCACCGTCCAGTCCCTCACCGTCCCGTCCCCCACCGTCCCGTCCCCACCGTCCATCCCCCACCGTCCAGTCCCTCACCGCCCCCGTCCCACACCGTCCAGTCCCCCACCGTCCGGTCCCCCACGGTCCCCTCCCCACCGTCCCGTCCCCACCATCCCCTCCCCACCGTCCAGTCCCCACCGTCCATCCCCCGCCATCCAGTCCCCCACCGTCCCCTCCCCACCGTCCCGTCCCCACCGTCCCCTCCCCACCGTCCCGTCCCCCACCGTCCCCTCCCCCACCATCCCGTCCCGCACCGTCCCGTCCCCACCGTCCAGTCCCTCATCGTCCAGTCCCCCACCGTCCCGTCCCCCACCGTCCCGTCCCCACCGTTCCGTCCCCCACCGTCCAGTCCCCCCGCCGTCCCGTCCCCCGCCGTCCCGTCCCCCCGCCGTCCAGTCCCCTGCCGTCCAGTCCCCCCGCCGCCCCGTCCCCCACCGTCCCCTCCCCCACCGTCCCCTCCCCCACCGTCCCGTCCCCCACCGTCCCGTCCCCACCGTCCAGTCCCCCACCGTCCCGTCCCTCACCGTCCAGTCCCCCACCGCCCCGTCCCCCACCGTCCCCTCCCCCACCGTCCCCTCCCCCACTGTCCAGTCCCCCACCGTCCCGTCCCCCCGCCGTCCCGTCCCCCGCCGTCCCGTCCCCCGCCGTCCAGTCCCCCGCCGTCCCGTCCCCCGCCGTCCAGTCCCCCGCCGTCCAGTCCCCCACCGCCCCCTCCCCCACCGTCCCCCTCCCCCACCGTCCCCTCCCCCACTGTCCAGTCCCTCACCGTCCAGTTCCCCACCGCCCCGTCCCCCACCGTCCCGTCCCCACCGTCCATCCCCCACCGTCCAGTCCCTCACCGTCCCGTCCCCCACCGTCCCGTCCCCCACCGTCCCGTCCCCCACCGTCCAGTCCCCCCACCGTCCCCCTCCCCCACCTTCCCGTCCCCCACCGTCCAGTCCCCCACCGTCCAGTCCCCCACCGCCCCGTCCCCCACCGTCCCGTCCCCACCGTCCATCCCCCACCGTCCAGTCCCTCACCGTCCCGTCCCCCACCGTCCCGTCCCCACCGTCCATCCCCCACCGTCCAGTCCCTCACCGCCCCGTCCCACACCGTCCAGTCCCCCACCGTCCAGTCCCCCACGGTCCCCTCCCCACCGTCCCGTCCCCACCGTCCCCTCCCCACCGTCCAGTCCCCACCGTCCATCCCCCCGCCATCCAGTCCCCCACCGTCCCCTCCCCACCGTCCCGTCCCCACCGTCCCCTCCCCACCGTCCCGTCCCCCCACCGTCCCCTCCCCCACCATCCTGTCCCGCACCGTCCCGTCCCCACCGTCCAGTCCCTCATCGTCCAGTCCCCCACCGTCCCGTCCCCCCACCGTCCCATCCCCACCGTTCCGTCCCCCACCGTCCAGTCCCCCACCGTCCAGTCCCCCACGGTCCAGTCCCCACCGTCCCGTCCCCCACTGTCCAGTCCCCCACCGTCCAGTCCCCCACCGTCCAGTCCCCCACCGTCCCGTCCCCCACCGTCCAGTCCCCCCACCGTCCCATCCCCCACCGTCCCGTCCCCCACCGTCCCGTCCCCCACCGTCCAGTCCCCACCGTCCAGTCCCCGTCCAGTCCCCCACCGTCCCGTCCCTCACCGTCCAGTCCCCCACCGTCCCGTCCCCCCACCGACCTGTCCCCCACCGTCCCCTCCCCCACCGTCCCGTCCCCCACCGTCCCGTCCCGCACCGTCCCCTCCCCCACCGTCCCGTCCCCCACCGTCCAGTCCCGCACCGTCCCGTCCCCCCACCGTCCAGTCCCCAGCGTCCCCTCCCCAGCGTCCCGTCCCCCCACCGTCCCCTCCCCCACCGTCCCATCCCCCACCGTCCCGTCCCGCACGTCCCATCCCCCACCGTCCCCTCCCCACCTTCCCGTCCCCCACCGTCCCGTACCGCACCGTCCCCTCCCCGTCCCCCACCATCCCGTCCCCCACCTTCCCGTCCCCCACCGTCCCCTCCCTCACCGTCCCGTACCGCACCGTCCCCTCCCCGTCCCCCACCATCCCGTCCCCCACCTTCCCGTCCCCCACCGTCCAGTCCCCACCGTCCCGTCCCCACCGTCCCGTCCCCCACCGTCCCCTCCCCCACCGTCCCGTCCCCCACCGTCCAGTCCCGCACCGTCCCGTCCCCCACCGTCCCATCCCCCACCGTCCAGTCCCCCACCGTCCCGTCCCCCCACCGTCCGGTCCCCCACCGTCCGGTCCCCCCACCGTCCAGTCCCCCACCGTCCCGTCCCCCCACCGTCCCCCTCCCCCACCGTCCAGTCCCCCACCGTCCCGTCCCCCACCGTCCAGTCCCCCACCGTCCCGTCCCCCACCGTCCGGTCCCCCACCGTCCAGTCCCCCATCGTCCAGTCCCCTCACCGTCCCGTCCCCCACCGACCCGTCCCCCCACCGTCCCGTCCCCCACCGTCCAGTCCTGCACCGTCCCGTCCCCCACCGTCCAGTCCCCCGCCGTCCAGTCCCTCACCGTCCAGTCCCTCACCGTCCAGTCCCCACCGTCCAGTCCCCCACCGTCCCGTCCCCCACCGTCCCGTCCCCCACCGACCCGTCCCCCACCGTCCGGTCCCCCACCGTCCAGTCCCCACCGTCCCGTCCCCCACCGTCCACTCCCCACCGTCCCGTCCCCCACCGTCCAGTCCCCCACCGTCCAGTCCCCCACCGTCCCCTCCCCCCACCGTCCAGAATCTACCGTCCCCTCCCCACCGTCCCGCCCCCACCGTCCCGTCCCCCACCGTCCAGTCCCCCCACCGTCCAGTCCCCCACCGTCCAGTCCCCCCATCGTCCCCCTCCCCCACCGTCCAGGTTCCCCCACCGTCCCCTCCCCACCGTCCCGTCCCCCACCGTCCCCTCCCCACCGTCCCGTCCCCCACCGCCCCCTCCCCCACCGACCCCCTCCCCCACCGTCCCCTCCCCCACCGCCCCCCTCCACCACCGTCCCCTCCCCCACCGCCCCCCTCCCCCACCGTCCCGTCCCCCACCGTCCCGTCCCGTCCCGTCCCCACCGTCCAGTCCCCCACCGCCCCCTCCCCCACCCGTCCCGTCCCCCACCGTCCCCCTCCCCCACCGCCCCCTCCCCCCACCGCCCCCCCCCCTCCCCCACCGTCCCGTCCCCCACCGTCCCGTCCCCACCGTCCAGTCCCCCACTGTCCCGCCCCCCACAGTCCCGTCCCCACCGTCCAGTCCCCCCACCGCCCCCCTCCCCCACCGTCCCGTCCCTCACCGTCCCCTCCCCCACCGCCCCCTCCCCCACCGTCCCGTCCCCCACCGCCCCCCTCCCCCACCGTCCCGTCCCCACCGTCCAGTCCCCCACCGCCCCCCTCCCCCACCGTCCAATCCCCCACCGCCCACTTCCCCCACCGTCCAGTCCCCCACCGTCCCGTCCCCCACCGTCCAGTCCCACACCGCCCCCTCCCCCACCGTCCAGTCCCCCCACCGCCCAGTTCCCTCCCCCGCCGTCCCGTCCCCCGCCGTCCCGTCCCCCGCCGTCCCGTCTCCCACCGTCCCCTCCCCGCCGTCCCGTCTCCCACCGTCCCCTCCCCACCATCCAGTCCCCCACCGTCCCGTCCCCCACCGTCCAGTCCCCCACCGTCCTGTCCCCCACCGTCCCGTCCCCCACCGTCCAGTCCCCCACCGTCCCCCACCGTCCAGTCCCCCACCGTCCCCTCCCCCACCATCCCGTCCCCCACCATCCAGTCCCCCACCGTCCCGTCCCCCCACCGTCCCAGTCCCCCACCATCCCGTCCACCACCGTCCAGTCCCCTCCGTCCAGTCCCCCACCGTCCAGTCCCCCACCATCCAGTCCCCTCCGTCCATTGCCCCACCGTCCAGTCCCCCACCGTCCAGTCCCCCACCGTCTAGTCCCCCCACCGTCCCCCTCCCCCACCGTCCTGTCCCCGTCCCCCCACCGTCCAGTCCCCCCACCGTCCAGTCCCCCACCGCCCCCTCCCCCACCGTCCCGTCCCCAACCGTCCAGCCCCCCACCGCCCCCTCCCCCACCATCCCGTCCCCCACCGTCCAGTCCCCCACCGTCCAGTCCCCCACCGTCCAGTCCTCCACCGTCCAGTCCCCACCGTCCAGTCCCCTCCGTCCAGTCCCCCCCACCGTCCAGTCCCCCACCGTCCAGTCCCCTCCGTCCAGTCCCCTCCGTCCAGTCCCCCGCCGTCCCGCCCCCCCACCGTCCAGTCCCCTCCGTCCAGTCCCCCACCGTCCAGTCCCCTCCGTCCAGTCCCCTCCGTCCAGTCCCCCGCCGTCCCGCCCCCCCACCGTCCAGTCCCCCACCGTCCCGCCCCCCCACCGTCCAGTCCCCCACCGTCCCGTCCCCCACCGTCCAGTCCCCCACCATCCAGTCCCCCACTGTCCCCTCCCCCACCGTCCAGTCCCCACCGTCCAGTCCCCACCGTCCCGCCCCCCCACCGTCCAGTCCCCCACCGTCCAGTCCCCACCGTCGCGCCCCCCCACCGTCCAGTCCCCCACCGTCCAGTCCCCCACCGTCCCCTCCCCCACCGTCCAGTCCCCCACCGTCCAGTCCCCCACCGTCCAGTCCCCCACCGTCACGCCCCCCACCATCCAGTCCCCCACCGTCCCGTCCCCCACCGTCCAGTCCCCACCGTCCAGTCCCCACCGTCCCCTCCCCCACCGGCCAGTCCCCCACCGTCCCCTCCCCCACCGTACCGTCCCCCACCGTCCAGTCCCCCACCGTCCCGTCCCCAACGTCCCGTCCCCCACATCCCGTCCCCCACCGTCCCCTCCCCCACCGTCCCGTCCCCCACCGTCCCGTCCCCCACCGTCCCCTCCCCCACCGTCCCCTCCCCCACCGTCCAGTCCCCACCGTCCAGTCCCCCACCGTCCCCTCCCCCACCGTCCCGTCCCCTCCCCCACTGTCCCCTCCCCCACCGTCCAGTCCCCCAGCGTCCAGTCCCCACCGTCCAGTCCCCCACCGTCCCGTCCCCCACCGTCAAGTCCCACACCGTCCCGTCCCCCACCGTCCCATCCTCCACCGCCCCCTCCCCCACCACCCCCTCCCCACCGTCCCCTCCCCACCGTCCCATCCCCAACCGTCCAGTCCCCACCGTCCAGTCCCCCACCGTCCCGTCCCCTCCCCCACTGTCCCCTCCCCCACCGTCCAGTCCCCCACCGTCCAGTCCCCCACCGTCCAGTCTCCACCGTCCAGTCCCCCACCGTCCCGTCCCCTCCCCCACTGTCCCCTCCCCCACCGTCCAGTCCCCCACCGTCCAGTCCCCACCGTCCAGTCCCCACCGTCCAGTCCCCCACCGTCCAGTCCCCCACCGTCCATTCCCCCACCGTCAAGTCCCCACCGCCCAGTCCCCCACCGTCCCGTCCCCTACCGTCCAGTCCCCACCGTCCCATCTCCCACCGTCCCGTCCCCCACCGTCCAGTCCCCACCATCCAGTCCCCCACCGTCCCGTCCCCACCGTCCAGTCCCCCACCGTCCCGTCCCCCACCGTCCCGTCCCCACCGTCCAGTCCCCCACCATCCAGTCCCCACCGTCCCGTCTCCCACCGTCCCGTCCCCCACCGTCCCGTCCCCACCGTCCAGTCCCCCAACTTCAAGTCCCCACCGTCCGCTCCCCCACCGTCCAGTCCCCAACGTCCCGTCCACCACCGTCCCCTCCCCCACCGTACCGTCCCCCACCGTCCCCTCCCCCACCATCCCCTCCCCCACCGTCAAGTCCCCCACCGTCCAGTCCCCCACCGTTCCATCCCCCACCGTCCAGTCCCCACCGTCCAGTCCCCCACCGTCCCCTCTCCACCGTCCCGTCCCCCACTGTCCAGTCTTCACCGTCCCGTCCCTCACCGTCCCCTCCCCCACCGTCCAGTCCCCCAACGTCCCCTCCCCCACCGTCCAGTCCCCCACCGTCCAGTCCACACCGTCCCGTCCCCCACCATCCCATCCCCCACCGTCCAGTCCCCACCGTCCTGTCCCCCACCATCCCATCCCCCACCGTCCCGTCCCCACCATCCCGTCCCCCACCATCCCATCCCCCACCGTCCAGTCCCCACCGTCCCGTCCCCCACCGTCCCCTCCCCCACCATCCCGTCCCCCACCGTCCCATCCCCCACCGTCCAGTCCCCACCGTCCCGTCCCCCACCGTCCCCTCCCCCACCGTCCCGTCCCCTCCCCCACCGTCCCGTCCCCCACCGTCCCCTCCCCCACCGTTCCGTCCCCCACCGTCCCTTCCCCCACCGTCCAGTCCACACCGTCCCACCCCCGCCGTCCCGTCCCCCACCATCCAGTCCCCACCGTCCAGTCCTCACCGTCCCACCCCCACCGTCCCGTCCCCCACCGTCCAGTCCCCTCCGTCCTGTCCCCCACCATCCCATCCCCCACCGTCCCATCCCCCACCGTCCCGTCTCCCACCGTCCAGCCCCCCACCGTCCAGTCCCCACCGTCCAGTCCCCCACCGTCCAGTCCCCACCGTCCAGTCCCCACCGTCCTGTCCCGCACCATCCAGTCCCCCACCGTCCAGTCCCCCACCATCCAGTCCCCACCGTCCAGTCCCCCACCGTCCCGTCCCCCACCGTCCCCTCCCCCACCGTCCAGTCCCCCACCGTCCAGTCCCCCACCGTCCAGTCCCCACCGTCCAGTCCCCCACCGTCCAGTCCCCCACCGTCCAGTCCCCTACCGCCCTGTCCCCACCGTCCCCTCCCCCACCGTCCCGTCCCCCACCGTCCCGTCCCCCACCGTCCAGTCCCCACCGTCCAGTCCCCCACCGTCCAGTCCCCCACCGTCCAGTCCCCACCGTCCAGTCCCCCACCGTCCAGTCCCCCACCGTCACATCCCCACCGTCCAGTCCCCACCGTCACGTCCCCACCGTCCCGTCCCCCACTGACCCGTCTCCCACCGTCCCGTCCCCCACCGTCCAGTCCCCACCATCCAGTCCCCCACCGTCCCGTCCACACCGTCCAGTCCCCCACCGTCCCGTCCCCCACCGTCCCGTCCCCACCGTCCAGTCCCCCACCGTCCAGTCCCCACCGTCCCATCCACCACCATCCAGTCCACACCGTCCAGTCCACACCGTCCCACCCCCGCCGTCCCGTCCCCCACCGTCCAGTCCCCACCGTCCAGTCCTCACCGTCCCACCCCCACCGTCCCGTCCCCCACCGTCCAGTCCCCTCCGTCCTGTCCCCCACCATCCCATCCCCCACCGTCCCATCCCCCACCGTCCCGTCTCCCACCGTCCAGCCCCCCACCGTCCAGTCCCCACCGTCCAGTCCCCCACCGTCCAGTCCCCACCGTCCAGTCCCCACCGTCCTGTCCCGCACCATCCAGTCCCCCACCGTCCAGTCCCCCACCATCCAGTCCCCACCGTCCAGTCCCCCACCGTCCCGTCCCCCACCGTCCCCTCCCCCACCGTCCAGTCCCCCACCGTCCAGTCCCCCACCGTCCAGTCCCCACCGTCCAGTCCCCCACCGTCCAGTCCCCCACCGTCCAGTCCCCTACCGCCCTGTCCCCACCGTCCCCTCCCCCACCGTCCCGTCCCCCACCGTCCCGTCCCCCACCGTCCAGTCCCCACCGTCCAGTCCCCCACAGTCCAGTCCCCCACAGTCCAGTCCCCCACCGTCCAGTCCCCCACCGTCCAGTCCCCCACCGTCACATCCCCACCGTCCAGTCCCCACCGTCACGTCCCCACCGTCCCGTCCCCCACCGACCCGTCTCCCACCGTCCCGTCCCCCACCGTCCAGTCCCCACCATCCAGTCCCCCACCGTCCCGTCCACACCGTCCAGTCCCCCACCGTCCCGTCCCCCACCGTCCCGTCCCCACCGTCCAGTCCCCCACCGTCCAGTCCCCACCGTCCCGTCTCCCACCGTCCCGTCCCCCACCGTCCCGTCCCCACCGTCCAGTCCCCCACCGTCAAGTCCCCACCGTCCAGTCCCCCACCGTACAGTCCCCACCGTCCCGTCCCCCACCGTCCCGTCCCCCATCGTCCAGTCCCCCACCGTCCAGTCCCCCGCCGTCCCGTCCCCCGCCGTCCCGTCCCCCACCGTCCAGTCCCCAACGTCTCCTCCCCCAACGTCCCGTCCCCCACCGTCCCCTCCCCCACCGTCCCGTCCCCCACCGTCCGCTCCCCCACCGTCCAGTCCCCAACGTCCCGTCCACCACCGTCCCCTCCCCCACCGTACCGTCCCCCACCGTCCCCTCCCCCACCATCCCCTCCGCCACCGTCAAGTCCCCCACCGTCCAGTCCCCCACCGTTCCATCCCCCACCGTCCAGTCCCCACCGTCCAGTCCCCCACCGTCCCCTCTCCACCGTCCCGTCCCCCACCGTCCAGTCTTCACCGTCCCGTCCCTCACCGTCCCCTCCCCCACCGTCCAGTCCCCCACTGTCCAGTCCCCCACCATCCAGTTCCCACCGTCCCGTCCCCCACCGTCCAGTCCACACCGTCCCGTCCCCCACCATCCCATCCCCCACCGTCCAGTCCCCACCGTCCTGTCCCCCACCATCCCATCCCCCACCGTCCCGTCCCCACCATCCCGTCCCCCACCATCCCATCCCCCACCGTCCAGTCCCCACCGTCCCGTCCCCCACCGTCCCCTACCCCACCATCCCGTCCCCCACCATCCCATCCCCCACCGTCCAGTCCCCACCGTCCCGTCCCCCACCGTACCCCCCCCACCGTCCCGTCCCCTCCCCCACCGTCCCGTCCCCCACCGTCCCCTCCCCCACCGTTCCGTCCCCCACCGTCCCTTCCCCCACCGTCCAGTCCCCACCGTCCCATCCACCACCATCCAGTCCACACCGTCCAGTCCACACCGTCCCACCCCCGCCGTCCCGTCCCCCACCGTCCAGTCCCCACCGTCCAGTCCTCACCGTCCCACCCCCACCGTCCCGTCCCCCACCGTCCAGTCCCCTCCGTCCTGTCCCCCACCATCCCATCCCCCACCGTCCCATCCCCCACCGTCCCGTCTCCCACCGTCCAGCCCCCCACCGTCCAGTCCCCCACTGTCCAGTCCCCCACCGTCCAGTCCCCACCGTCCTGTCCCGCACCATCCAGTCCCCCACCGTCCAGTCCCCCACCATCCAGTCCCCACCGTCCAGTCCCCCACCGTCCCGTCCCCCACCGTCCCCTCCCCCACCGTCCAGTCCCCCACCGTCCAGTCCCCCACCGTCCAGTCCCCACCGTCCAGTCCCCCACCGTCCAGTCCCCCACCGTCCAGTCCCCTACCGCTCTGTCCCCACCGTCCCCTCCCCCACCGTCCCGTCCCCCACCGTCCCGTCCCCCACCGTCCAGTCCCCACCGTCCAGTCCCCCACCGTCCAGTCCCCCACCGTCCAGTCCCCCACCGTCCAGTCCCCACCGTCCAGTCCCCCACCGTCCAGTCCCCCACCGTCACATCCCCACCGTCCAGTCCCCACCGTCACGTCCCCACCGTCCCGTCCCCCACCGACCCCTCCCCTACCGTCCCCTCCCCCACTGTCCAGTCACCCACCGTCCCGTCCCCCATCGTCCCCTCCCCCACCGTCCCGTCCCCCACCGTCCAGTCCCCCACCGTCCAGTCCCCACCGTCCAGTCCCCCACCGTCCTGTCCCCCACCGTCCAGTCCCCCACCGGCCAGTCCCCCACCGTCCCCACCCCCACCGTCCCCTCCCCCACCGTCCCCTCCCCACCGTCCCGTCCCCCACCGTCCAGTCCCCACTGTCCCGCCCCCCACCGTCCCGTCCCCCACCGTCCAGTCCCCCACCGTCCAGTCCCCCACCGTCCCCACCCCCACCGCCCCTCCCCCACCATCCAGTCCCCCACCGACCCCTCCCCCACCGTCCAGTCCCCCACCATCCAGTCCCCACCGTCCCGCCCCCCACCGTCCCGTCACCCACCGTCCAGTCCCCCACCGTCCAGTCCCCCACCGTCCCCACCCCCACCGTCCAGTCCCCCACCGTCCCCACCCCCACCGTCCCCTCCCCCACCATCCCCACCCCCACCGACCCCTCCCCCACTGTCCAGTCACCCACCGTCCCCTCCCCCACCGTCCAGTCCCCCACCGTCCCCTCCCCCACCATCCCCACCCCCACCGACCCCTCCCCCACCGTCCAGTCCCCCACCGTCCCCTCCCCCACCGTCCAGTCCCCCACCGTCCCCTCCCCCACCATCCCCACCCCCACCGACCCCTCCCCCACCGTCCAGTCCCCCACCATCCCCTCCCCCACCGCCCCGTCCCCCGCGGTCCCCTCCCCCGCCATCCCGTCCCCCGCCGTCCAGTCCCCCACCGTCCCCTCCCCCACAGTCCCCTCCCCCACAGTCCCCTCCCCCACCATCCCATCCCCCACCGTCCCGTCCCCACCGTCCCCTCCCCCACCGTCCCCTCCCCCACCGTCCAGTCCCCCACCGTCCACTCCCCCACAGTCCCCTCCCCCACAGTCCCCTCCCCCACCATCCCATCCCCCACCGTCCCGTCCCCACCGTCCCCTCCCCCACCATCCCCTCCCCCACCGTCCCCTCCCCCACTGTCCAGTCCCCCACCGTCCCCTCCCCCACCGTCCAGTCCCCCACCGTCCCGTCCCCCACAGTCCCCTCCCCCACCGTCCCCTCCCCCACCGTCCCCTCCCCCACAGTCCCCTCCCCCACAGTCCCCTCCCCCACCATCCCATCCCCCACCGTCCCGTCCCCACCGTCCCCTCCCCCACCGTCCCCTCCCCCACCGTCCCCTCCCCCACTGTCCACTCCCCCACAGTCCCCTCCCCCACCGTCCAGTCCCCCACCGTCCACTCCCCCACAGTCCCCTCCCCCACAGTCCCCTCCCCCACCCTCCCATCCCCCACCGTCCCGTCCCTCACCGTCCAGTCCCCACCGTCCCCTCCCCCACCGTCCAGTCCCCCGACGTCCAGTCCCCCGCCGTCCAGTCCCCCGCCGTCCAGTCCCCCACCGCCCCCTCCCCCACCGTCCAGTCCCCCACCGTCCACTCCCCCACCGCCCCCTCCCCCACCGTCCAGTCCCCCATCGTCCCCTCCCCCACCGTCCCCTCCCCCACCGTCCCGTCCCCCACCATCCCGTCCCCCACCGTCCAGTCCCCCACCGTCCCGTCCCCCACCGTCCCCTCCCCCACCGTCCCGTCCCCCACCATCCCGTCCCCCACCGTCCAGTCCCCCACCGCCCCCTCCCCCACCTTCCCGTCCCCACCTTCCCGTCCCCCACCGTCCAGTCCCCCACCGTCCAGTCCCCCACCGTCCAGTCCCCCACCGTCCCGTCCCCACCGTCCATCCCCCACCATCCAGTCCCTCACCGTCCCGTCCCCCACCGTCCCGTCCCCCACCGTCCCGTCCCCCACCGTCCAGTCCCCCACCGTCCCGTCCCCCACCGTCCCGTCCCCCACCGTCCAGTCCCCCACCGTCCCGTCCCCAACCGTCCCGTCCCCCACCGTCCCGTCCCCCACCGTCCAGTCCCCCACCGTCCAGTCCCCACCGTTCCCTCCCCCACCGTCCCCTCCCCCACCGTCCCCTCCCCCACCGTCCAGTCCCCCACCGTCCCCTCCCCCACCGTCCCCTCCCCCACCGTCCAGCCCCCACCGTCCCATCCCCCACCGCCCCGTCCCCCACCGTCCCGTCCCCCACCGTCCAGTCCCCCACCGTCCAGTCCCCCACCGTCCAGTCCCCACCGTCCAGTCCCCCGCCGTCCCCTCCCCCACCGTCCCCTCCCCCACCGTCCAGCCCCCACCGTCCCATCCCCCACCGCCCCGTCCCCCACCGTCCCGTCCCCCACCGTCCAGTCCCCCACCGTCCAGTCCCCCACCGTCCAGTCCCCCACCGTCCCGTCCCCCACCGTCCAGTCCCCCACCGTCCAGTCCCCCACCGTCCAGTCCCCCACCGTCCAGTCCCCCACCGTCCCGTCCCCACCGTCCAGTCCCCCACCGTCCAGTCCCCCACCGTCCAGTCCCCCACCGTCCCGTCCCCACCGTCCAGTCCCCCACCGTCCCATCCCCCACCGCCCCGTCCCCCACCGTCCCGTCCCCCACCGTCCAGTCCCCCACCGTCCAGTCCCCCACCGTCCAGTCCCCCACGGTCCCGTCCCCCACCGTCCCCGTCCCCCACCGTCCCGTCCCCACCGTCCAGTCCCCCACCGTCCAGTCCCCCACCGTCCAGTCCCCCACCGTCCAGTCCCCCACCGTCCAGTCCCCCACCGTCCAGTCCCCCACCGTCCCGTCCCCACCGTCCAGTCCCCCACCGTCCAGTCCCCCACCGCCCAGTCCCCCACCGTCCCGTCCCCCACCGTCCAGTCCCCCACCGTCCAGTCCCCCACCGTCCAGTCCCCCACCGTCCCGTCCCCCACCGCCCAGGCCCCCACCGTCCAGTCCCCCCACCGTCCAGTCCCCCACCGCCCAGTCCCCCACCGTCCAGTCCCCACCGTCCAGTCCCCCACGGTCCCGTCCCCCACCGTCCAGTCCCCACCGTCCCCTCCCCACCGTCCCGTCCCCCACCGTCCCGTCCCCACCGTCCAGTTCCCCACCGTCCAGTCCCCCACCGTCCCGTCCCCACCGTCCAGTCCCCCACCGTCCAGTCCCCCACCGTCCCGTCCCCCACCGCCCAGTCCCCCACCGTCCAGTCCCCCACCGTCCAGTCCCCCACCGTCCCGTCCCCCACCGCCCACTCCCCCACCGTCCAGTCCCCCACCGTCCAGTCCCCACCGTCCCCTCCCCACCGTCCCGTCCCCACCGTCCCCTCCCCACCGTCCCGTCCCCCACCGTCCCCTCCCCCACCGTCCAGTCACTCACCGTGCAGTCCCCCACCGTCCCGTCACCCACCGTCCAGTTCCCACCGTCCCCTCCCCCACCGTCCCGTCCCGCACCGTCCCCTCCCCTACAGTCCAGTCCCCCACCGTCCCGTCCCGTCTCCACCGTCCCGTCCCCACCGTCCCGTCCCCCACCGTCCCGTCCCCCACCGTCCCGTCCCCAACCGTCCCGTCCCCCACCGTCCCGTCCCCAACCGTCCCGTCCCCCACCGTCCAGTCCCCCACCGTCCCGTCCCCCACCGTCCAGTCCCCCACCGTCCCGTTCCCCACCGTCCCCTCCCCCACCGTCCCGTCCCCCACCGTCCAGTCCCCCACCGTCCAGTCCCCCACCGTCCTGTCCCGCGCCGTCCCCTCCCCCACCGTCCCGTCCCCCACCGTCCCGTCCCCCACCGTCCCCTCCCCCACCGTCCAGTCCCCCACCGTCCAGTCCCCACCGTCCCGTCCCCCGCCGTCCAGTCCCCCACCGTCCCCTCCCCCACCGTCCCCTCCCCCACCGTCCAGTCCCCCACCGTCCAGTCCCCACCGTCCCGTCCCCCGCCGTCCAGTCCCCCACCGTCCCGTCCCCCGCCGTCCAGTCCCCACCGTCCAGTCCCCCACCGTCCAGTCCTTCACCGTCCCGTCCCCACCGTCCAGTCCCCCACCGTCCAGTCCCCCACCGTCCAGTCCCCCACCATCCAATCCCCACCGTCCAGTCCCCCACCGTCCAATCCCCACCGTCCAGTCCCCCACCGTCCAGTCCCCCACCGTCCCGTCACCCACCGTCCAGTTCCCACCGTCCCCTCCCCCACCGTCCCGTCCCGCACCGTCCCCTCCCCTACAGTCCAGTCCCCCACCGTCCCGTCCCGTCTCCACCGTCCCGTCCCCACCGTCCCGTCCCCCACCGTCCCGTCCCCCACCGTCCCGTCCCCAACCGTCCCGTCCCCCACCGTCCCGTCCCCAACCGTCCCGTCCCCCACCGTCCCGTCCCCCACCGTCCAGTCCCCCACCGTCCCGTTCCCCACCGTCCCCTCCCCCACCGTCCCGTCCCCCACCGTCCAGTCCCCACCGTCCAGTCCCCACCGTCCCGTCCCCCACCGTCCCGTCCCCCACCGTCCCGTCCCCCACCGTCCAGTCCCCACCGTCCCGTCCCCCACCGTCCAGTCCCCCACCGTCCTGTCCCGCGCCGTCCCCTCCCCCACCGTCCCGTCCCCCACCGTCCAGTCCCCCACCGTCCAGTCCCCCACCGTCCAGTCCCCCACCATCCCGTCCCCCACCGTCTAGTCCCCCACCGTCCCGTCCCCCACCGTCCAGTCCCCCTCCGTCCCGTCCCCCACCGTCCAGTCCCCCACCGTCCCGTCCCTCACCGCCCAGTCCCCCACCGTCCAGTCCCCCACCGTCCCGTCCCCCTCCGACCCGTCCCCCACCGTCCCCTCCCCCACCGTCCCGTCCCCCACCGTCCTGTCCCGCACCATCCCCTCCCCCACCGTCCCGTCCCCCACCGTCCAGTCCCGCACCGTCCCCTCCCCCACGGTCCCGTCCCCCACCGTCCAGTCCCCCACCTTCCCGTCCCCCACCGTCCAGTCCCTCACCATCCAGTCCCCACCGTCCAGTCCCCACCGTCCCGTCCCTCACCGTCCCGTCCCCCACCGTCCCCTCCCCCACCGTCCCGTCCCCCACCGTCCAGTCCCGCACCGTCCCGTCCCCCACCGTCCCCTCCCCCACCGTCCAGTCCCCACCGTCCAGTCCCCCACCGTCCAGTCCCCCACCGTCCCGTCCCCCACCGTCCCGTCCCCACCGCCCATCCCCCACCGTCCAGTCCCCCACCATCCAGTCCCCCACCGTCCAGTCCCCCACGGTCCCGTCCACCACCGTGCAGTCCCCGCCGTCCCCTCCCCACCGCCCCGTCCCCCACCGTCCCGTCCCCACCGTCCAGTCCCCCACCGTCCAGTCCCCCACCGTCCCGTCCCCCACCGCCCAGTCCCCCACCGTCCAGTCCCCCACCGTCCAGTCCCCACCGTCCCCTCCCCACCGTCCCGTCCCCACCGTCCCCTCCCCACCGTCCCGTCCCCCACCGTCCCCTCCCCCACCGTCCAGTCACTCACCGTGCAGTCCCCCACCGTCCCGTCACCCACCGTCCCGTCCCCCACCGTCCCGTCCCCCACTGTCCCGTCCCCCACCGTCCCGTCCCCAACCGTCCCGTCCCCCACCGTCCAGTCCCCCACCGTCCCGTCCCCCACCGTCCAGTCCCCCACCGTCCCGTCCCCCACCGTCCCCTCCCCCACCGTCCCGTCCCCCACCGTCCAGTCCCCCACCGTCCAGTCCCCCACCGTCCTGTCCCGCGCCGTCCCCTCCCCCACCGTCCCGTCCCCCACCGTCCAGTCCCCCACCGTCCAGTCCCCCACCGTCCAGTCCCCCACCATCCCGTCCCCCACCGTCTAGTCCCCCACCGTCCCGTCCCCCACCGTCCAGTCCCCCACCGTCCCGTCCCCCACCGTCCAGTCCCCACCGTCCCGTCCCTCACCGTCCCGTCCCCCACCGTCCCCTCCCCCACCGTCCCGTCCCCCACCGTCCAGTCCCGCACCGTCCCGTCCCCCACCGTCCCCTCCCCCACCGTCCAGTCCCCTCCGTCCAGTCCCCCACCGTCCAGTCCCCCACCGTCCCGTCCCCCACCGTCCGGTCCCCCACCGTCCGGTCCCCCACCGTCCAGTCCCCCACCGTCCAGTCCCCCACCGTCCCCTCCCTCACCGTCCCGTCCCCCACCGTCCAGTCCCCCACCATCCAGTCCCCCACCGTCCCGTCCCCCACCGCCCAGTCCCCCACCGTCCCGTCCCCCACCGTCCAGTCCCCACCGTCCCCTCCCCACCGTCCCGTCCCCACCGTCCCCTCCCCACCGTCCCGTCCCCCACCGTCCCCTCCCCCACCGTCCAGTCACTCACCGTGCAGTCCCCCACCGTCCCGTCCCCCACCGTCCAGTTCCCACCGTCCCCTCCCCCACCGTCCCGTCCCGCACCGTCCCCTCCCCCACAGTCCAGTCCCCCACCATCCCGTCCCCTCTCCACCGTCCCGTCCCCACTGTCCCGTCCCCCACCGTCCCGTCCCCCACTGTCCCGTCCCCCACCGTCCAGTCCCCACCGTCCAGTCCCCCACCGTCCCGTCCCCCACCGTCCAGTCCCCCACCGTCCCATCCCCCACCGTCCCCTCCCCCACCGTCCAGTCCCCCACCGTCCCGCCTCCCACCGTCCAGTCCCCCACCATCCCGCCCCCCACCATCCAGTCCCCACCGTCCAGTCCCCCACCGTCCCGTTCCCCACCATCCAGTCCCCACCGTCCAGTCCCCCACCGTCCCGTTCCCCACCGTCCAGTCAACCACCGTCCAGTCCCCCACTGTCCCCTCCCCCACCGTCCAGTCCCCACCGTCCAGTCCGCACCGTCCCGCCCCCCACTGTCCAGTCCCCCATCGTCCAGTACCCACCGTCCCGCCCCCCACTGTCCAGTCCCCCACCGTCCCGTCCCCCACCGTCCCGTCCCCACCGTCCAGTCCCCACCGTCCAGTCCCCCACCTTCCAGTCCCCAACGTCCCCTCCCCCACCGTCCAGTCCCCCACCGTCCAGTCCCCACCGTCCAGTCCCCCACCGTCCAGTCCCCACCGTCCCGTCCCCCGCCGTCCAGTCCCCCACTGTCCCGTCCCCCGCCGTCCAGTCCCCACCGTCCAGTCCCCCACCGTCCAGTCCTTCACCGTCCCGTCCCCACCGTCCAGTCCCCCACCGTCCAGTCCCCCACCGTCCAGTCCCCCACCATCCAATCCCCACCGTCCAGTCCCCCACCGTCCAATCCCCACCGTCCAGTCCCCCACCGTCCAGTCCCCCACCGTCCAGTCCCCCACCGTCCCGTCCCGCACCGTCCCCTCCCCCACAGTCCAGTCCCCCACCATCCCGTCCCCTCTCCACCGTCCCGTCCCCACTGTCCCGTCCCCCACCGTCCCGTCCCCCACTGTCCCGTCCCCCACCGTCCAGTCCCCACCGTCCAGTCCCCCACCGTCCCGTCCCCCACCGTCCAGTCCCCCACCGTCCCATCCCCCACCGTCCCCTCCCCCACCGTCCAGTCCCCCACCGTCCCGCCTCCCACCGTCCAGTCCCCCACCATCCCGCCCCCCACCATCCAGTCCCCACCGTCCAGTCCCCCACCGTCCCGTTCCCCACCATCCAGTCCCCACCGTCCAGTCCCCCACCGTCCCGTTCCCCACCGTCCAGTCAACCACCGTCCAGTCCCCCACTGTCCCCTCCCCCACCGTCCAGTCCCCACCGTCCAGTCCGCACCGTCCCGCCCCCCACTGTCCAGTCCCCCATCGTCCAGTACCCACCGTCCCGCCCCCCACTGTCCAGTCCCCCACCGTCCCGTCCCCCACCGTCCCGTCCCCACCGTCCAGTCCCCACCGTCCAGTCCCCCACCTTCCAGTCCCCAACGTCCCCTCCCCCACCGTCCAGTCCCCCACCGTCCAGTCCCCACCGTCCAGTCCCCCACCGTCCAGTCCCCACCGTCCCGTCCCCCGCCGTCCAGTCCCCCACTGTCCCGTCCCCCGCCGTCCAGTCCCCACCGTCCAGTCCCCCACCGTCCAGTCCTTCACCGTCCCGTCCCCACCGTCCAGTCCCCCACCGTCCAGTCCCCCACCGTCCAGTCCCCCACCATCCAATCCCCACCGTCCAGTCCCCCACCGTCCAATCCCCACCGTCCCGTCCCCCGCCGTCCAGTCCCCCACCGTTCAGTCCTTCACCATCCCGTCCCCACCGTCCAGTCCCCCACAGTCCAGTCCCCCACCGTCCAGTCCCCCACCATCCAATCCCCACCGTCCAGTCCCCCACCGTCCAGTCCCCCACCGTCCCGTCCCCACCGTCCCGTCCCCCACCGTCCCGTCCCCCACCGTCCGCTCCCCCACCGTCCAGTCCCCCACCGTCCAGTCCACCACCGTCCAATCCCCACAGTCCAGTCCCCCACCGTCCAGTCCCCCACCGTCCAGCCCCTGCCGTCCCGTCCCCCGCCGTCCAGTCCCCACCGTCCAGTCGCCCACTGTCCAGTCCTTCACCGTCCCGTCCCCCACCGTCCAGTCCCCCACCGTCCAATCCCCACCGTCCAGTCCCCCACCGTCCAGTCCCCCACCGTCCAGTCCCCCACCGTCCAGTTCCCCACCGTCCCGTTCCCCACCGTCCCGTTCCCCACCGTCCCGTCCCCACCGTCCCCTCGACCACCGACCCCTCCCCCACCGTCCTGTCCCCCACCGTCCCCTCGACCATGGTCCAGTCCCCACCGTCCAGTCCCCCACTGTCCAGTCCCCACCGTCCCCTCCCCCACCATCCCGTCCCCCACCGTCCCTTCCCCCACTGTCCAGTCCCCACCATGCAGTCCCCCACCGTCCACTCCCCCACCATCCCCTCCCCCACCATCCCCTCCCCCACCGTCCCGTTCCCCAACGTCCCGTCACCCACCGTCCAGTCCCCCACCGTCCCCTCACCCACCGTCCAGTCCCCCACCGTCCCCTCCCCCACCGTCCCGCCCCCCACCGTCCCGTCCCGTCCCCACCGTCCCCTCCCCCACCGTCCAGTCCCAACCGTCCCGTCCCCACCGTCCCCTCCCCCACCGTCCCCTCCCCCACCGTCCCGTCCCCCACCGTCCCGTCCCCACCGTCCTGTCCCCCACCGTCCCGTCCCCACCGTCCTGTCCCCCACCGTCCCGCCCCCCACCGTCCCCTCCCCCACCGTCCCGCCCCCCACCATCCAGTCCCCCACCGTCCCGCCCCCCACCATCCAGTCCCCACCGTCCCCTCCCCCACCGTCCCGCCCCCCACCGTCCTGTCCCCCACCGTCCCGCCCCCACCGTCCAGTCCCCCACCGTCCCGCCCCCCACCATCCAGTCCCCACCGTCCAGTCCCCCACCGTCCCGCCCCCCACCGTCCAGTCCCCCACCATCCAGTCCCCACCGTCCCGCCCCCCACCGTCCAGTCCCCCACCGTCCCGTCCCCCACCGTCCCGTCCCCACAGTCCAGTCCCCACCGTCCAGTCCCCCACCTTCCAGTCCCCACCGTCCCCTCCCCCACCGTCCAGTCCCCCACCGTCCAGTCCCCCACCGTCCAGTCCCCCACCGTCCCGTTCCCCACCGTCCCGTCCCCCACCGTCCCCAAGACCACCGACCCCTCCCCCACCGTCCTGTCCCCCACCGTCCCCTCGACCATGGTCCAGTTCCCACCATCCAGTCCCCCACCGTCCCGTCCCCCACTGTCCAGTCCCCACAGTCCCCTCCCCCACCATCCCGTCCCCCACCGTCCCCTCCCCCACTGTCCAGTCCCCACCGTGCAGTCCCCCACCATCCCCTCCCCCACCGTCCCCTCCCCCACCGTCCCGTCCCCCACCGTCCAGTCCCCCACCGTCGTCCCCCACCGTCCCCTCCCCCACCGTCCCGCCCCCCACCGTCCCGCCCCCCACCGTCCCGTCCCCCACCGACCCCTCCCCCACCGTCCAGTCCCCACCGTCCAGGCCCCACCATACAGTCCCAACCGTCCCGTCCCCCACCGACCCCTCCCCCACCGTCCCCTCCCCCACCGTCCCGTCCCCCACCGTCCAGTCCCCCGCCGTCCCGTCTCCCACCGTCCGCTCCCCCACCGTCCAGTCCCCACCGTCCCGTCCCCCACCGACCACTCCCCCACCGTCCAGACCCCCACCGTCCCCTCCCCCACCGTCCAGTCCCCACCGTCCCGTCCCCCACCGTCCCGTCCCCCACCGTCCCCTCCCCCACCGCCCAGTCCCCCACCGTCCCGTCCCCACCGTCCCGTCCCCCACCGTCCAGTCCCCCACCGTCCCGTCCCCCACCGTCCAGTCCCCCATCGTCCCGTCCACCACCATCACGTCCCCACCGTCCCGTCCCCCACCGTCCGCTCCCCCACTGTCCAGTCCCCCACCGTCCAGTCCCCCAGCATCCCGTCCCCCACCGTCCAGTCCCCACCGTCCCGTCCCCCACCGTCCGCTCCCCCACCATCCAGTCCCCCACCGTCCAGTCCCCCACCGTCCAATCCCCACCGTCCAGTCCCCCACCGTCCAGTCCCCTGCCGTCCAGTCCCCCGCCGTCCCGTCCCCCGCCGTCCAGTCCCCACCGTCCAGTCCCCCACCGTCCAGTCATTCACCATCCAGTCCCCCACCGTCCAGTCCCCCACCATCCAATCCCCACCGTCCAGTCCCCCACCGTCCAGTCCCCCACCGTCCAGTCCCCTACCGTCCAATCCCCACCGTCCAGTCCCCCACCGTCCAGTCCCCCACCGTCCAGTCCCCCACCGTCCCGTCCCCCGCCGTCCAGTCCCCACCGTCCAGTCCCCCACCGTCCAGTCCCCCACCGTCCAGTCCTTCACCGTCCAGTCCTTCACCATCCCGTCCCCACCATCCAATCCCCACCGTCCAGTCCCCCACCGTCCAATCCCGATCGTCCAGTCTCCCACCTTCCAGTCCCCCACCGTCCAGTCCCCCACCGTCCAGTCCCCAACCATCCCGTCCCCCGCCGTCCAGTCCCCACCGTCCAGTCCCCCACTGTCCAGTCCTTCACCGTCCCGTCCCCCGCCGTCCCGTCCCGACCGTCCAGTCCCCCACTGTCCAGTCCCCCACCGTCCAGTCCTTCACCGTCCCGTCCCCACCGTCCCGTCCCCCACCGTCCACTCCCCCACCGTCCAGTCCCCCACCGTCCAGTCCCCCACCGTCCAGTCCCCCACCGTCCAATCCCCACCGTCCAGTCCCCCACCGTCCAGTCCCCCACCGTCCCGTCCCCCACCGTCCCGTCCCCACCGTCCCCTCGACCACCGACCCCTCCCCCACCGTCCTGTCCCCCACCGTCCCCTCGACCGCGGTCCAGTCCCCGCGGTCCAGTCCCCCACCATCCCGTCCCCCACTGTCCAGTCCCCACCGTCCCCTCCCCCACCATCCCGTCCCCCACCGTCCCTTCCCCCACTGTCCCGTCCCCCACCGTCCCGTCCCCCACCGTCCAATCCCGCACCGTCCCCTCCCCCACCGTCCAGTCCCCCACCGTCCCGTCCCCCACCGTCCAGTCCCCCACCGTGACCTCCCCCACCATCCCGCCCCCCACCTTCCCGTCCCGTCCCCACCGTCCCATCCCCCACCGTCCAGGCCCAACCGTCCCCTCCCCCACCGTCCAGTCCCAACTGTCCCGTCCCCACCGTCCCCTCCCCCACCGTCCCGTCCCCCACCGTCCCGTCCCCACCGTCCAGTCCCCACCGTCCAGTCCCCCACTATCCCGCACCCCACCATCCAGTCCCCACCGTCCAGTCCCCCACCGACCCGTTCCCCACCGTCCAGTCCCCCACCATCCAGTCCCCCACTGTCCCCTCCCCCACCGTCCAGTCCCCACCGTCCAGTCCGCACCGTCCCGCCCCCCACTGTCCAGTCCCCCACCGTCCAGTCCCCACCGTCCCGCCCCCCACTGTCCAGTCCCCCACCGTCCCGTCCCCCACCGTCCCGTCCCCACCGTCCAGTCCCCACCGTCCAGTCCCCCACCTTCCAGTCCCCACCGTCGCCTCCCCAACCGTCCAGTCCCCCACCGTCCAGTCCCCCACCGTCCCCTCCCCCACCGTCCAGCCCCCACCGTCCAGTCCCCAACCGTCCCCTCCCCCACCGTCCATTCCCTCACCGTCCAGTCCCCCACCATCCCCTCCCCCACCATACCGTCCCCCACCGTCGTCCCCCACCGTCCCATCCCCCACCGTCCAGTACCAACCGTCCAGGCCCCACCGTCCAGTCCCCACCGTCCCATCCCCCACCGACCCCTCCCCCACCGTCCCCTCCCCCACCGTCCCGTCCCCCACCGTCCAGTCCCCCACCATCCAGTCCCCCGCCGTCCCGTCTCCCACCGTCCGCTCCCCCACCGTCCAGTCCCCACCGTCCCGTCCCCCTCCGACCGCTCCCCCACCGTCCAGTCCCCCACCGTCCCCTCCCCCACCGTGCAGTCCCCACCGTCCCGTCCCCCTCCGTCCCGTCCCCCACCGTCCCCTCCCCCACCGTCCAGTCCCCCACTGTCCCGTCCCCACCGTCCCGTCCCCCACCGTCCAGTCCCCCACCGTCCCGTCCCCCACCGTCCAGTCCCCCACCGTCCTGTCCCCCACCGTCCAGTCCCCCACCGTCCAGTCCCCCACCGTCCAGTCCCCCACCGTCCAATCCCCACCGTCCAGTCCCCCACCGTCCAGT
Source organism: Somniosus microcephalus (assembly GCF_052327205.1). NCBI lineage: Eukaryota > Metazoa > Chordata > Chondrichthyes > Squaliformes > Somniosidae > Somniosus > Somniosus microcephalus. The sequence goes on along the minus strand of NC_140990.1, from coordinate 15,843,457 downwards.
CCCCCACCGTCCCGTCCCCCACCGTCCCGTCCCCACCGTTCCGTCCCCAACCGTCCAGTCCCCCAACGTACATTCCCCCACGGTCGAGTCCCCACCGTCCCGTCCCCCACCGTCCAGTCCCCCACCGTCCCCTCCCCCACCGTCCCGTCCCCCACCGTCCCCTCCCCCACCGTCCCGTCCCCCACCGTCCCGTCCCCCATCTTCCAGTCCCCCACCGTACAGTCCCCCACCGTCCAGTCCCCAACCGTCCAGTCCCCACCGTCCAGTCCCCCTCCGTCCAGTCCCCCACCATCCCGTCCCCCACCATCCAGCCCCCACCGTCCAGTCCCCCACCGTCCCGTCCACCACAGTCCAGTCCCCCACCTTCCAGTCCCCCACCGTCCCGTCCCCCACCTTCCAGTCCCCCACCGTACAGTCCCCCACCGTCCAGTCCCCAACCGTCCAGTCCCCCACCGTCCAGTCCCCAACCGTCCAGTCCCCACCGTCCAGTCCCCACCGTCCAGTCCCCCACCATCCAGTCCCCACCGTCCAGTCCCCACCGTCCAGTCCCCCACCGTCCAGGCCCCCACCGTCCCGTCCCCCGCCGTCCAGTCCCCCACCGTTCAGTCCTTCACCATCCCGTCCCCACCGTCCAGTCCCCCACAGTCCAGTCCCCCACCGTCCAGTCCCCCACCATCCAATCCCCACCGTCCAGTCCCCCACCGTCCAGTCCCCCACCGTCCAGTCCCCCACCGTCCAATCCCCACCGTCCAGTCCCCCACCGTCCCATCCCCCACCGTCCAGTCCACCACCGTCCCGTCCCCCGCCGTCCAGTCCCCACCGTCCAGTCCCCCACCGTCCAGTCCCACACCGTCCAGTCCTTCACCGTCCCGTCCCCACCGTCCCGTCCCCCACCGTCCCGTCCCCCACCGTCCGCTCCCCCACCGTCCAGTCCCCCACCGTCCAGTCCACCACCGTCCAATCCCCACTGTCCAGTCCCCCACCGTCCAGTCCCCCACCGTCCAGCCCCTGCCGTCCCGTCCCCCGCCGTCCAGTCCCCACCGTCCAGTCGCCCGCTGTCCAGTCCTTCACCGTCCCGTCCCCCGCCGTCCAGTCCCCACCGTCCAGTCCCCCACCGTCCAGTCCCCCACTGTCCAGTGCCCCACCGTCCAGTCCTTCACCGTCCCGTCCCCACCGTCCCGTCCCCCACCGTCCGCTCCCCCACCGTCCAGTCCCCCACCGTCCAATCCCCACCGTCCAGTCCCCCACCGTCCAGTCCCCCACCGTCCAGTTCCCCACCGTCCCGTTCCCCACCGTCCCGTCCCCCACCGTCCCGTCCCCACCGTCCCCTCGACCACCGACCCCTCCCCCACCGTCCTGTCCCCCACCGTCCCCCTCGACCATGGTCCAGTCCCCACCGTCCAGTCCCCCACCGTCCCCTCCCCCACCGTCCCGTCCCCCACCGTCCAGTCCCCCGCCGTCCCGTCTCCCACCGTCCGCTCCCCCACCGTCCAGTCCCCACCGTCCCGTCCCCCACCGACCACTCCCCCACCGTCCAGTCCCCCACCGTCCCCTCCCCCACCGTCCAGTCCCCACCGTCCCGTCCCCCACCGTCCCGTCCCCCACCGTCCCGTCCCCACCGTCCCGTCCCCCACCGTCCAGTCCCCCACCGTCCCGTCCCCCACCGTCCAGTCCCCCATCGTCCCGTCCACCACCATCACGTCCCCACCGTCCCGTCCCCCACCGTCCGCTCCCCCACTGTCCAGTCCCCCACCGTCCAGTCCCCCAGCGTCCCGTCCCCCACCGTCCAGTCCCCACCGTCCCGTCCCCCACCGTCCGCTCCCCCACCATCCAGTCCCCCACCGTCCAGTCCCCCACCATCCAATCCCCACCGTCCAGTCCCCCACCGTCCAGTCCCCTGCCGTCCAGTCCCCCGCCGTCCCGTCCCCCGCCGTCCAGTCCCCACCGTCCAGTCCCCCACCGTCCAGTCATTCACCATCCAGTCCCCCACCGTCCAGTCCCCCACCATCCAATCCCCACCGTCCAGTCCCCCACCGTCCAGTCCCCCACCGTCCAGTCCCCTACCGTCCAATCCCCACCGTCCAGTCCCCCACCGTCCAGTCCCCCACCGTCCAGTCCCCCACCGTCCCGTCCCCCGCCGTCCAGTCCCCACCGTCCAGTCCCCCACCGTCCAGTCCCCCACCGTCCAGTCCTTCACCGTCCAGTCCTTCACCATCCCGTCCCCACCATCCAATCCCCACCGTCCAGTCCCCCACCGTCCAATCCCGATCGTCCAGTCTCCCACCTTCCAGTCCCCCACCGTCCAGTCCCCCACCGTCCAGTCCCCAACCATCCCGTCCCCCGCCGTCCAGTCCCCACCGTCCAGTCCCCCACTGTCCAGTCCTTCACCGTCCCGTCCCCCGCCGTCCCGTCCCGACCGTCCAGTCCCCCACTGTCCAGTCCCCCACCGTCCAGTCCTTCACCGTCCCGTCCCCACCGTCCCGTCCCCCACCGTCCGCTCCCCCACCGTCCAGTCCCCCACCGTCCAGTCCCCCACCGTCCAGTCCCCCACCGTCCAATCCCCACCGTCCAGTCCCCCACCGTCCAGTCCCCCACCGTCCCGTCCCCCACCGTCCCGTCCGCACCGTCCCCTCGACCACCGACCCCTCCCCCACCGTCCTGTCCCCCACCGTCCCCTCGACCACGGTCCAGTCCCCGCCGTCCAGTCCCCCACCATCCCGTCCCCCACTGTCCAGTCCCCACCGTCCCCTCCCCCACCATCCCGTCCCCCACCGTCCCTTCCCCCACCGTCCCGTCCCCCACCGTCCCGTCCCCCACCGTCCAGTCCCGCACCGTCCCCTCCCCCACCGTCCAGTCCCCCACCGTCCCGTCCCCCACCGTCCAGTCCCCCACCGTGACCTCCCCCACCATCCCGCCCCCCACCTTCCCGTCCCGTCCCCACCGTCCCCTCCCCCACCGTCCAGGCCCAACCGTCCCCTCCCCCACCGTCCAGTCCCAACCGTCCCGTCCCCACCGTCCCCTCCCCACCGTCCCCTCCCCCACCGTCCCGTCCCCCACCGTCCCGTCCCCACCGTCCAGTCCCCACCGTCCAGTCCCCCACTATCCCGCCCCCCACCATCCAGTCCCCACCGTCCAGTCCCCCACCGTCCCGTTCCCCACCGTCCAGTCCCCCACCGTCCAGTCCCCCACTGTCCCCTCCCCCACCGTCCAGTCCCCACCGTCCAGTCCGCACCGTCCCGCCCCCACTGTCCAGTCCCCCCCACCGTCCAGTCCCCACGGTCCCGCCCCCCACTGTCCAGTCCCCCACCGTCCCGTCCCCCACCGGCCCGTCCCCACCGTCCAGTCCCCACCGTCCAGTCCCCCACCTTCCAGTCCCCACCGTCCCCTCCCCAACCGTCCAGTCCCCCACCGTCCAGTCCCCCACCGTCCCCTCCCCCACCGTCCAGCCCCCACCGTCCAGTCCCCAACCGTCCCCTCCCCCACCGTCCATTCCCTCACCGTCCAGTCCCCCCACCATCCCCTCCCCCACCATACCGTCCCCCACCGTCGTCCCCCACCGTCCCATCCCCCCACCGTCCCGGCCCCACCGTCCTGTCCCCCACCGACCCCTCCCCCACCATCCAGTACCAACCGTCCAGGCCCCACCGTCCTGTCCCCACCGTCCCATCCCCCACCGACCCCTCCCCCACCGTCCCCTCACCCACCGTCCCGTCCCCCACCGTCCAGTCCCCCACCGTCCAGTCCCCCGCCGTCCCGTCTCCCACCGTCCGCTCCCCCACCGTCCAGTCCCCACCGTCCCGTCCCCCACCGACCGCTCCCCCACCGTCCAGTCCCCCACCGTCCCCTCCCCCACCGTGCAGTCCCCACCGTCCCGTCCCCCTCCGTCCCGTCCCCCCACCGTCCCCTCCCCCACCGTCCAGTCCCCCACTGTCCCGTCCCCACCGTCCCGTCCCCCACCGTCCAGTCCCCCACCGTCCCGTCCCCCACCGTCCAGTCCCCCACCGTCCCGTCCCCCACCGTCCAGTCCCCCACCGTCCAGTCCCCCACCGTCCAGTCCCCCCACCGTCCAATCCCCACCGTCCAGTCCCCCACCGTCCAGTCCCCCACCGTCCCGTCCCCCACCGTCCCGTCCCCACCGTTCCGTCCCCAACCGTCCAGTCCCCCACCGTCCCGTCCCCCACGGTCGAGTCCCCACCGTCCCGTCCCCCCACCGTCCAGTCCCCCACCGTCCCCTCCCCCACCGTCCCGTCCCCCACCGTCTCCTCCCCCACCGTCCCGTCCCCCACCGTCCCATCCCCCATCTTCCAGTCCCCCACCGTACAGTCCCCCACCGTCCAGTCCCCAACCGTCCAGTCCCCACCGTCCAGTCCCCCTCCGTCCAGTCCCCCACCATCCCGTCCCCCACCATCCAGCCCCCACCGTCCAGTCCCCACCGTCCCGTCCACCACAGTCCAGCCCCCCACCATCCCCTCCCCCAACGTCCCGTCCCCCACCGTCCCGTCCCCCACCGTCCCGTCCCCCACCTTCCAGTCCCCCACCGTACAGACCCCCACCGTCCAGTCCCCAACCGTCCAGTCCCCCACCGTCCAGTCCCCAACCGTCCAGTCCCCACCGTCCAGTCCCCACAGTCCAGTCCCCCACCATCCAGTCCCCACCGTCCAGTCCCCACCGTCCAGTCCCCCACCGTCCAGTCCCCCACCGCCCCGTCCCCCACCGTCCAGTCCCCACCATCCAGTCCCCACCGTCCAGTCCCCACCGTCCCGTCCCCCACTGTCCCGTCCCCCACCGCCCGGTCCCCCCACCGTCCAGTCCCCACCGTACCATCCCCCACCGCCCCGTCCCCCACCGTCCCGTCCCCCACCGTCCCGTCCCCCACCGCCCCGCCCCCCACCGTTCAGTCCCCCACCGTCCAGTCCCCACCGTCCCCTCCCTCACCGTCCCGTCCCCCACCGTCCAGTCCCCCACCGTCCAGTCCCCCACCGTCCCGTCCCCCACCGCCCAGTCCCCCACCGTCCAGTCCCCCACCATCCCGTCCCCCACCGTCCAGTCCCCACCGTCCCCTCCCCACCGTCCCGTCCCCCACCGTCCCCCTCCCCCACCGTCCCGTCCCCCACCGTCCCGTCCCGTCCCCCACCGTCCCCTCCCCCACCGTCCAGTCCCCACCGTCCCGTCCCCACTATCCAGTCCCCCACCGCCCCCTCCCCCTCTGTCCAGTGCCCCACCGTCCAGTCCCCCACCGTCCCGTCCCGTCTCTACCGTCCCGTCCCCACTGTCCCGTCCCCCACCGTCCCGTCCCCCACCATCCCGTCCCCCACCGTCCAGTCCCCACCGTCCAGTCCCCCACCGTCCCGTCCCCCACCGTCCAGTCCCCCACCGTCCCATCCCCCACCGTCCCCTCCCCCACCGTCCCGTCCCCCACCGTCCAGTCCCCCACCGTCCAGTCCCCCACCGTCCCGTCCCGCACCATCCCCTCCCCCACCGTCCCGTCCCCCACCGTCCAGTCCCCCACCGTCCAGTCCCCCCACCGTCCCGTCCCCCACTGTCCAGTCCCCCACCGTCCCGTCCCCACCGTCCCCTCCCCACCGTCCCGTCCCCCACCGTCCCCTCCCCCACCGTCCAGTCACTCACCGTGCAGTCCCCCACCGTCCCGTCCCCCACCGTCCAGTTCCCACCGTCCCCTCCCTCACCGTCCCGTCCCGCACCGTCCCCTCCCCCACAGTCCAGTCGCCCACCGTCCCGTCCCGTCTCCACCGTCCCGTCCCCACTGTCCCGTCCCCCACCGTCCCGTCCCCCACCATCCCGTCCCCCCACCGTCCAGTCCCCACCGTCCAGTCCCCCACCGTCCCGTCCCCCACCGTCCAGTCCCCCCACCGTCCCATCCCCCACCGTCCCCTCCCCCACCGTCCCGTCCCCCACCGTCCAGTCCCCCACCATCCAGTCCCCCACCGTCCCGTCCCGCACCATCCCCTCCCCCACCGTCCCGTCCCCCACCGTCCAGTCCCCCACCGTCCAGTCCCCCCGTCCCGTCCCCCCACCGTCCAGTCCCCCACCGTCCCTTCCCCCACCGTCCAGTCCCCCACCGTCCCATCCCCCACCGTCCAGTCCCCCACCGTCCAGTCCCCCACCGTCCAGTCCCCCACCGTCCAGTCCCCCACCGTCCCATCCCCCACCGTCCAGTCCCCCACCGTCCCATCCCCCACCGTCCAGTCCCCCACCGTCCAGTCCCCCACCGTCCAGTCCCCCACCGTCCAGTCCCCCACCGTCCCATCCCCCACCGTCCAGTCCCCCACCATCCCATCCCCCACCGTCCAGTCCCCCACCGTCCAGTCCCCCACCATCCCGTCCCTCACCGTCCAGTCCCCACCGTCCCCTCCCCACCGTCCCGTCCCCACCGTCCCGTCCCCCACCGTCCCCTCCCCCACCGTCCAGTCACTCACCGTGCAGTCCCCCACCGTCCCGTCCCCCACCGTCCAGTTCCCACCGTCCCCTCCCCCACCGTCCCGTCCCGCACCGTCCCCTCCCCCACAGTCCAGTCCCCCACCGTCCCGTCCCGTCTCCACCGTCCCGTCCCCACTGTCCCGTCCCCCACCGTCCCGTCCCCCACCATCCCGTCCCCCACCGTCCAGTCCCCACCGTCCAGTCCCCCACCGTCCCGTCCCCCACCGTCCAGTCCCCCACCGTCCCATCCCCCACCGTCCCCTCCCCCACCGTCCCGTCCCCCACCGTCCAGTCCCCCACCATCCAGTCCCCCACCGTCCCGTCCCGCACCATCCCCTCCCCCACCGTCCCGTCCCCCACCGTCCAGTCCCCCACCGTCCAGTCCCCCACCGTCCCGTCCCCCACCGTCCAGTCCCCCACCGTCCCATCCCCCACCGTCCAGTCCCCCACCGTCCCATCCCCCACCGTCCAGTCCCCCACCGTCCAGTCCCCCACCGTCCAGTCCCCCACCGTCCAGTCCCCCACCGTCCCATCCCCCACCGTCCAGTCCCCCACCATCCCATCCCCCACCGTCCAGTCCCCCACCGTCCAGTCCCCCACCATCCCGTCCCTCACCGTCCAGTCCCCCACCGTCCAGTCCCCCACCATCCCGTCCCCCACCGACCCGTCCCCCACCGTCCCCTCCCCCACCGTCCCGTCCCCCACCGTCCTGTCCCGCACCGTCCCCCTCCCCCACCGTCCCGTCCCCCACCGTCCAGTCCCGCACCATCCCGTCCCCCACCGTCCGGTCCCCAGCGTCCCCTACCCAGCGTCCCGTCCCCCACCGTCCCCTCCCCCACCGTCCCCTCCCCCACCGTCCCGTCCCGCACGTCCCGTCCCCCAGCGTCCCCTCCCCACCTTCCCGTCCCCCACCGTCCCCTCCCCCACCGTCCCGTACCGCACCGTCCCCTCCCCCGTCCCCCACCATCCCGTCCCCCACCTTCCCGTCCCCCACCGTCCCGTCCCCCACCGTCCCGTCCCCCACCGTCCGGTCCCCCACCGTCCGGTCCCCCACCGTCCGGTCCCCCACCGTCCAGTCCCCCACCGTCCCGTCCCCCACCGTCCGGACCCCCACCGTCCGGTCCCCCACCGTCCAGTCCCCCACCGTCCAGTCCCCCACCGTCCCCTCCCTCACCGTCCCGTCCCCCACCGTCCAGTCCCCCACCGTCCAGTCCCCCACCGTCCCGTCCCCCACCGCCCAGTCCCCCACCGTCCAGTCCCCCACCATCCCGTCCCCCACCGTCCAGTCCCCACCGTCCCCTCCCCACCGTCCCGTCCCCACCGTCCCCCTCCCCACCGTCCCGTCCCCCACCGTCCCCTCCCCCACCGTCCAGTCACTCACCGTGCAGTCCCCCACCATCCCGTCCCCCACCGTCCGGTCCCCAGCGTCCCCTACCCAGCGTCCCGTCCCCCACCGTCCCCTCCCCCACCGTCCCCTCCCCCACCGTCCCGTCCCGCACGTCCCGTCCCCCAGCGTCCCCTCCCCACCTTCCCGTCCCCCACCGTCCCCTCCCCCACCGTCCCGTACCGCACCGTCCCCTCCCCGTCCCCCACCATCCCGTCCCCCACCTTCCCGTCCCCCACCGTCCCCTCCCCCACCGTCCCGTACCGCACCGTCCCCCACCGTCCAGTCCCCACTGTCCCGTCCCCACCGTCCCGTCCCCCACCGTCCCCTCCCCCACCGTCCCGTCCCCCACCGTCCAGTCCCGCACCGTCCCGTCCCCCACCGTGCCGTCCCCCACCGTCCAGTCCCCCACCGTCCCGTCCCCCACCGTCCGGTCCCCCACCGTCCGGTCCCCCACCGTCCGGTCCCCCACCGTCCAGTCCCCCATCGTCCAGTCCCTCACCGTCCCGTCCCCCCACCGACCCGTCCCCCACCGTCCCGTCCCCCACCGTCCAGTCCCGCACCATCCCGTCCCCCACCGTCCAGTCCCCCGCCGTCCAGTCCCTCACCGTCCAGTCCCCACCGTCCAGTCCCCCACCGTCCCGTCCCCCACCGTCCCGTCCCCCACCGACCCGTCCCCCACCGTCCGGTCCCCACCGTCCAGTCCCCACCGTCCCGTCCCCCACCGTCCAGTCCCCACCGTCCCGTCCCCCACCGTCCAGTCCCCCACCGTCCAGTCCCCCCACCGTCCCCTCCCCCACCGTCCAGAATCTACCGTCCCCTCCCCACCGTCCTGCCCCCACCGTCCAGTCCCCCACCGTCCCCTCCCCCACCGTCCAGTCCCCCACCGTCCCCTCCACACCGTCCCGTCCCCCACCGTCCCCTCCCCACCGTCCCGTCCCCCACCGCCCCCTCCCCCACCGCCCCCTCCCCCACCGTCCCACCGCCCCCTCCACCACCGTCCCCTCCCCCACTGCCCCCTCCCCCACCGTCCCGTCCCCCACCGTCCCGTCCCGTCCCGTCCCCACCGTCCAGTCCCCACCGCCCCCTCCCCCACCGTCCCGTCCCCCACCGTCCCCTCCCCCACCGCCCCCCTCCCCCACCGTCCCGTCCCCCACCGTCCCGTCCCCCACCGTCCAGTCCCCCACCGTCCCGCCCCCCACCGTCCCGTCCCCACCGTCCAGTCCCCCACCGCCCCACCGTCCCGTCCCCCACCGTCCCCTCCCCCACCGCCCCCTCCCCCACCGTCCCGTCCCCCACCGTCCCCTCCCCACCGTCCAGTCCCCCACCGCCCTCTCCCCCACCGTCCCGTCCCCCACCGTCCAGTCCCCCACCGCCCCCTCCCCCACCGTCCAGTCCCCCACCGCCCCCTCCCCCACCGTCCAGTCCCCCACCGTCCCCTCCCCAACGTCCAGTCCCCCACCGCCCCCCTCCCCCCACCGTCCCGTCCCCCACCGTCCAGTCCCCCACCGTCCAGTCCCCCACCGCCCCCTCCCCCACCATCCCCTCCCACACCGCCCAGTCCCCACCGTCCAGTTCCCTCCCCCGCCGTCCCGTCCCCCGCCGTCCCGTCCCCCGCCGTCCCGTCTCCCACCGTCCCCTCCCCGCCGTCCCGTCCCCCGCCGTCCCGTCTCCCACCGTCCCCTCCCCACCTCCCGTCCCCCACCGTCCAGTCCCCCACAGTCCAGTCCCCCACCGTCCCGTCCCCAACCATCCAGTCCCCCACCGTCCAGTCCCCCACCGTCCCGTCCCCCACCGTCCAGTCCCCCACCGTCCAGTCCCCCACCGTCTCGTCCCCCACCGTCCAGTCCCCCACCGTCCAGTCCCCCACCGTCCAGTCCCCCCACAGTCCAGTCCCCCACCGTCCAGTCCCCCACCGTCCCGTCCCCCACCGTCCAGTCCCGCAACGTCCAGTCCCCCCACCGTCCCGTCCCGTCTTCCACCGTCCAGTCCCCCACCGTCCCCTCCCCCACCGTCCCGTCCCCCACCATCCAGTCCCCCACCGTCCTGTCCCCCACCGTCCAGTCCCCCACCGTCCCGTCCCCCACCATCCAGTCCCCCACCGTCCCCTCCCCCACCGTCCAGTCCCCTCCGTCCAGTCCCCCACCGTCCAGTCCCCCACCATCCAGTCCCCTCCGTCCATTGCCCCACCGTCCAATCCCCACCGTCCAGTCCCCCACCGTCCAGTCCCCCACCGTCCCCTCCCCCACCGTCCTGTCCCGTCCCCCACCGTCCAGTCCCCCACCGTCCCCTCCCCCACCGTCCCGTCCCCCCACCGTCCAGCCCCCACCGCCCCCTCCCCCACCATCCCGTCCCCCACCGTCCAGCCCCACACCGTCCAGTCCCCCCACCGTCCAGTCCCCACCGTCCAGTCCCCTCCGTCCAGTCCCCCACCGTCCAGTACCCACCGTCCAGTCCCCCACCGTCCAGTCCCCACCGTCCAGTCCCCTCCCTCCCATCCGCCACCGTCCAGTCTCCACCGTCCAGTCCCCTCCGTCCTGTCCCCTCCGTCCAGTCCCCCGCCGTCCCGCCCCCCACCGTCCAGTCCCCCACCGTCCCGCCCCCCACCATCCAGTCCCCACCGTCCAGTCCCCCACCGTCCCGTCCCCCACCGTCCAGTCCCCCACCGTCCAGTCCCCCACTGTCCCCTCCCCCACCGTCCCGTCCCCACCGTCCAGTCCCCACCGTCCCGCCCCCCACCGTCCAGTCCCCACCGTCCAGTCCCCCACCTTCCAGTCCCCACCGTCCCCCTCCCCCACCGTCCAGTCCCCCACCGTCACCTCCCCCACCGTCCAGTCCCCCACCGTCCAGTCCCCCACCGTCCAGTCCCCCACCGTCACGCCCCCCCACCATCCAGTCCCCCACCGTCCCGTCCCCCACCGGCCAGACCCCCACCGTCCCCTCCCCCACTGTCCCCTCCCCCACCGTACCGTCCCCCACCGTCCAGTCCCCACCGTCCAGTCCCCACCGTCACCTCCCCCACCGGCCAGTCCCCCACCGTCCCCTCCCCACCGTCCCGTCCCCCACCGTCCCCTCCCCCACCGTCCAGTCACTCACCGTGCAGTCCCCCACCGTCCCGTCCCCCACCGTCCAGTTCCCACCGTCCCCTCCCCCACCGTCCCGTCCCGCACCGTCCCCTCCCCCACAGTCCAGTCCCCCACCGTCCCGTCCCGTCTCCACCGTCCCGTCCCCACTGTCCCGTCCCCCACCGTCCCGTCCCCCCACCATACCGTCCCCACCGTCCAGTCCCCACCGTCCAGTCCCCAACCGTCCCGTCCCCCACCCGTCCAGTCCCCCACCGTCCCATCCACCACCGTCCCCCTCCCCCACCGTCCCGTCCCCCACCGTCCAGTCCCCCACCATCCAGTCCCCCACCGTCCCGTCCCGCACCATCCCCTCCCCACCGTCCCGTCCCCCACCGTCCAGTCCCCCACCGTCCAGTCCCCCACCGTCCCGTCCCCCACCGTCCAGTCCCCCACCGTCCCATCCCCCACCGTCCAGTCCCCCACCGTCCCATCCCCCACCGTCCAGTCCCCCACCGTCCAGTCCCCCACCGTCCAGTCCCCCACCGTCCAGTCCCCCACCGTCCAGTCCCCCACCGTCCCATCCCCCACCGTCCAGTCCCCCCCCACCATCCCATCCCCCACCGTCCAGTCCCCCACCGTCCAGTCCCCCACCATCCCGTCCCTCACCGTCCAGTCCCCCACCGTCCAGTCCCCCACCATCCCGTCCCCCACCGACCCGTCCCCCACCGTCCCCTCCCCCACCGTCCCGTCCCCCACCGTCCTGTCCCGCACCGTCCCCTCCCCCACCGTCCCGTCCCCCACCGTCCCGTCCCGCACGTCCCGTCCCCCAGCGTCCCCTCCCCACCTTCCCGTCCCCCACCTTCCCGTCCCCCACCGTCCCCTCCCCCACCGTCCCGTACCGCACCGTCCCCTCCCCGTCCCCCACCATCCCGTCCCCCACCTTCCCGTCCCCCACCGTCCCCTCCCCCACCGTCCCGTACCGCACCGTCCCCCACCGTCCAGTCCCCACTGTCCCGTCCCCACCGTCCCGTCCCCCACCGTCCCCTCCCCCACCGTCCCGTCCCCCACCGTCCAGTCCCGCACCGTCCCGTCCCCCACCGTCCCGTCCCCCACCGTCCAGTCCCCCACCGTCCCGTCCCCCACCGTCCGGTCCCCCACCGTCCGGTCCCCCACCGTCCGGTCCCCCCACCGTCCAGTCCCCCACCGTCCCGTCCCCCACCGTCCGGTCCCCCACCGTCCGGTCCCCCACCGTCCAGTCCCCCACCGTCCAGTCCCCCACCGTCCCCTCCCTCACCGTCCCGTCCCCCACCGTCCAGTCCCCCACCGTCCAGTCCCCCACCGTCCCGTCCCCCACCGCCCAGTCCCCCACCGTCCAGTCCCCCACCATCCCGTCCCCCACCGTCCAGTCCCCACCGTCCCCTCCCCACCGTCCCGTCCCCACCGTCCCCTCCCCACCGTCCCGTCCCCCACCGTCCCCTCCCCCACCATCCAGTCACTCACCGTGCAGTCCCCCACCGTCCCGTCCCCCACCGTCCAGTTCCCACCATCCCCTCCCCCACCGTCCCGTCCCGCACCGTCCCCTCCCCCACAGTCCAGTCCCCCACCGTCCCGTCCTGTCTCTACCGTCCCGTCCCCACTGTCCCGTCCCCCACCGTCCCGTCCCCCACCATCCCGTCCCCCACCGTCCAGTCCCCACCGTCCAGTCCCCCACCGTCCCGTCCCCCACCGTCCAGTCCCCCACCGTCCCATCCCCCACCGTCCCCTCCCCCACCATCCCGTCCCCCACCGTCCAGTCCCCCACCGTCCAGTCCCCCACCGTCCCGTCCCGCACCATCCCCTCCCCCACCGTCCCGTCCCCCACCGTCCAGTCCCCACCGTCCAGTCCCCCACCCGTCCCGTCCCCCACTGTCCAGTCCCCCACCGTCCCGTCCCCACCGTCCCCTCCCCACCGTCCCGTCCCCCACCGTCCCCTCCCCCACCGTCCAGTCACTCACCGTGCAGTCCCCCACCGTCCCGTCCCCCACCGTCCAGTTCCCACCGTCCCCTCCCCCACCGTCCCGTCCCGCACCGTCCCCTCCCCCACAGTCCAGTCCCCCACCGTCCCGTCCCGTCTCCACCGTCCCGTCCCCACTGTCCCGTCCCCCACCGTCCCGTCCCCCACCATCCCGTCCCCCACCGTCCAGTCCCCACCGTCCAGTCCCCCACCGTCCCGTCCCCCACCGTCCAGTCCCCCACCGTCCCATCCCCCACCGTCCCCTCCCCCACCGTCCCGTCCCCCACCGTCCAGTCCCCCACCATCCAGTCCCCCACCGTCCCGTCCCGCACCATCCCCTCCCCCACCGTCCCGTCCCCCACCGTCCAGTCCCCCACCGTCCAGTCCCCCACCGTCCCGTCCCCCACCGTCCAGTCCCCCACCGTCCCATCCCCCACCGTCCAGTCCCCCACCGTCCCATCCCCCACCGTCCAGTCCCCCACCGTCCAGTCCCCCACCGTCCAGTCCCCCACCGTCCAGTCACCCACCGTCCCATCCCCCACCGTCCAGTCCCCCACCGTCCCATCCCCCACCGTCCAGTCCCCCACCGTCCAGTCCCCCACCGTCCAGTCCCCCACCGTCCAGTCCCCCACCGTCCCATCCCCCACCGTCCAGTCCCCCACCATCCCATCCCCCACCGTCCAGTCCCCCACCGTCCAGTCCCCCACCATCCCGTCCCTCACCGTCCAGTCCCCACCGTCCCCTCCCCACCGTCCCGTCCCCACCGTCCCCGTCCCCCACCGTCCCCTCCCCCACCGTCCAGTCACTCACCGTGCAGTCCCCCACCGTCCCGTCCCCCACCGTCCAGTTCCCACCGTCCCCTCCCCCCACCGTCCCGTCCCGCACCGTCCCCTCCCCCACAGTCCAGTCCCCCACCGTCCCGTCCCGTCTCCACCGTCCCGTCCCCACTGTCCCGTCCCCCACCGTCCCGTCCCCCACCATCCCGTCCCCCACCGTCCAGTCCCCACCGTCCAGTCCCCCACCGTCCCGTCCCCCACCGTCCAGTCCCCCACCGTCCCATCCCCCACCGTCCCCTCCCCCACCGTCC
>NC_140990.1:15779661-15828990 GCF_052327205.1 Somniosus microcephalus | reverse complement strand
AACTGTGCACAGTGCTCCAAGTGTGATCTAAACAAGGTATATGGAGACCAGAACTGTGCACAATGCTCCAAGTGTGGTCTAACCAAGGTACATGGAGACCAGGACTGTGCACAATGCTCCAAGTGTGGTCTAACCAAGGGATGTGGAGACCAGAACTGTGCACAGTGCTCCAAGTGTGGTCGAACCAAGCTATATGGAGACCAGAACTGTGCACAGTGCTCCAAGTGCGGTCTAATCAAGGTATGTGGAGACCAGAACTGTGCACAGTGCTCCAAGTGTGATCTAAACAAGGTATATGGAGACCAGAACTGTGCACAGTGCTCCAAGTGTGGTGTAAGCAAGTTATATGAAGAGCAGAACTGTGCACAGTGCTCCAAGTGTGGTCTAATCAAGGTTTATGGAGACCAGAACTGTGCACAGTGCTCCAAGTGTGGTCTTACCAAGGTATATGGAGACCAGAACTGTGCACAGTGCTCCAAGTGTGGTCGAACCAAGGTATATGGAGACCAGAACTGTGCACAGTGCTCCAAGTGTGGTCTAACCAAGGTATGTGGAGACCAGAACTGTGCACGGTGCTCCAAGTATGGTCTAACCAAGGCATATGGAGACCAGAACTGTGCATGGTGCTCCAAGTGTGGTCTAAGCAAGGGATATGTAGACCAGAACTGTGCACAGTGCTCCCAAGTGTGGTCTAACCATGGTATATGGAGACCAGGACTGTGCACAGTGCTCCAAGTGTGGTCTAACCAAGGTATATGGAAACCAGAACTGTGCAGTGCTCCAAGTGTGGTCTAACCAAAATATATGGAGACCGGAATTGTGCACAGTGCTCCAAGTGTGGCCTAACCAAGGGATATGGAGACCAGAACTGTGCTCAGTGCTGCAAGTGTGGTCTAACCAAGGCATATGGAGACCAGAACTGTGCACAGTGCTCCAAGTGTGGTCTAACCAAGGTATATGGAGACCAGAACGGTGCACGGTGCTCCAAGTGTGGTCTAACCAAGGTATATGGAGACCAGAACTGTACACAGTGCTCCAAGTGTGGTCTAACCAAGGTATATGGAGACCAGAACTGTGCACGGTGCTCCAAGTGTGGTCTAACCAAGGTATATGGAGACCAGAACTGTGCACAGTGCTCCAAGTGTGGTCTAACCAATTTATATGGAGACCAGAACTGTGCACAGTGCTCCAAGTGTGGTCTAAGCAAGTTATATGAAGACCAGAACTGTGCACAGTGCTCCAAGTGTGGTCTAACCAAGGCATATGGAGACGAGAACTGTGCACAGTGCTCCAAGTGTGGTCTAACCAGGGTATATGGGGACCAGAACTGTGCACAGTGCTCCAAGTCTGGTCTAACCAAGGTATATGGAGACCACAACTGTGCACAGTGCTCCAAGTGTGGTCTAACCAAGGTATATGGAGACCAGAATTGTGCACGGTGCTCCAAGTGTGGTCTAACCCAGGTATATGGAGACCAGAACTGTGCACAGTGCTCCAAGTGTGGTCTAATCAAGGTATATGGAGACCAGGACTGTGCACAGTGTTCCAAGTGTGGTCTAACCAAGGTTTATGGAGACCTGAACTGTGCACAGTGCTCCAAGTGTGGTTGAACCAAGGTATATGGCGACCAGAACTGTGCACAGTGCTCCAAGTGTGGTCTAATCAAGGTATATGGAGACCAGGACTGTGCACAGTGTTCCAAGTGTGGTCTAACCAAGGTATACGGAGACCAGAACTGTGCACAGTGCTCTAAGTGTGTTCTACCCAAGGTATACAGTGACCAGAACTGTGCACAGTGCTCCAAGTGTGGTCTAACCAAGGCATATGGAGACCTGAACTGTGCACAGTGCTTCAAGTGTGGACAAATCAAGGTATATGGAGACCAGCACTGTTCACAGTGCTCCAAGTGTGGTCTAACCCAGATATATAGAAACATAGAAGATAGGAGCAGGAGTAGGCCATTCGGCCCCTCGAGTCTGCTCCGCTATTCAATGTGATCATGGCTGATCATCCACGTTCAGTTCCCTCTCCATGCTTTCTCCCCGTACCCCTTCATCCCTTTAGCCTTAAGAAATATATTGAACTCCTTCTTGAACATACTTAATGAATTGGCCTCTACTGCCTTCTGTGGTAGAGAATTTCACAGATTCATCACTCTCTGGGTGAAGAATTTCCTCCTCATTTCTGTCCTAAAAGGCCTACCCCTTATCCTTCGACTGCGACCCCTGGTTCTGGATTCCCCAACCATCGAGAACATCCTCCCTGCATGTAGTCTATCCAGTCCTGCCAGAATTTTATAAGTTTCAATGAGAGCCCCTATCATTCTTCTAAACTCCAGCGAGTACAAGCCCAATCGTCCCAGTCTCTCCTCATACGTCATTCCTGCCATCCCAGGTAACAGCCTGGTGAATCTTCGCTGAACTCCTTCCATGGCTAGAACATCCTTCCTCAGATAAGGTGACCAAAACTGCACACAATACTGAAGATGTGGTCTCACCAAGGACCTGTACAACTGCAGCAAGACATCCTTGCTCCTGTACTCGAACCCTCTCGCTACGAAGGCCAACATACCATTTGGAGACCAAAACTGTGCACATTGATCCAAGTGTGGTCTAACCCAGGTATATGGAGACCTGTACTGTGCACAGTGCTCCAGGTGTGGTCTAACCAAGGTATATGGAGACCAGAACTGTGCACAGTGCTCCAAGTGTGGTCTAACCAACGTATATGGAGACCTGAACTGTGCACAGTGCTCCAAGTATGGTCTAACCCAGGTATATGGAGCCCAAAACTGTGCACAGTGCTCCAAGTGCAGTCTAACCAAGGGATATGGAGACCAGGACTGTGCACAGTGCTCCAAGTGCAGTCTAACCAAGGTATATGGAGACCTGAACTGTGCACAGTGATCCAAGTGTGGATCAACCAAGGGATATGGAGACCAGGACTGTGCACAGTGCTCCAAGTGTGGTCTACCCCAGGTATATGGAGACCAGAATTGTGCACAGTGCTCCAAGTGTAGTCTAAGCAAGGTTTATGGAGACCTGAACTGTGCACAGTGCTCCAAGTGTGGTTGAACCAAGGTATATGGCGACCAGAACTGTGCACGGTGCTCCAAGTGTGGTCTAACCAAGGTATATGGAGACCAGAACTGTGCACAGTGCTCCAAGTGTGGTTGAACCAAGGTATATGGCGACCAGAACTGTGCACGGTGCTCCAAGTGTGGTCTAACCAAGGCATATGGAAACCAGAACTGTGCATGGTGCTCCAAGTGTGGTCTAAGGAAGGGATATGTAGACCAGAACTGTGCACAGTGCTCCAAGTGTGGTCTAACCAAGGTATATGGAGACCAGGACTGTGCACAGTGCTCCAAGTGTGGTCTAACCAAGGTATATGGAGACCACTAATGTGCAGTGCTCCAAGTGTGGTCTAACCAAAATATATGGAGACCAGAACTGTGCACAGTGCTCCAAGTGTGGCATAACCAAGGGATATGGAGACTAGAACTGTGCTCAGTGCTGCAAGTGTGGTCTAACCAAGGTATATGGAGACCAGAACTGTGCACAGTGCTCCAAGTGTGGTCTAACCAAGGTATATGGAGACCAGAACAGTGCACAGTGCTCCAAGTGTGGTCTAACCAAGGTATATGGAGACCAGAACGGTGCACGGTGCTCCAAGTGTGGTCTAACCAAGGTATATGGAGACCAGAACTGTGCACAGTACTCCAAGTGTGGCCTAACCAAGGTATATGTAGACCAGAACTGTGCACAGTGCTCCAAGTGCGGTCTAAGCAAGTTATATGAAGACCAGAACTGTGCACAATGCTCCAGGTGTGGTCTAACCAAGGGATATGGAGACCAGAACTGTGCACAGTGCTCCAAGTGTCGTCGAACCAAGGTATATGGAGACCAGAACTGTGCACAGTGCTCAAAGTGTCGTCTAATCAAGGTATGTGGAGACCAGAACTGTGCACAGTGCTCCAAGTGTGATCTAAACAAGGTATATGGAGACCAGAACTGTGCACAATGCTCCAAGTGTGGTCTAACCAAGGTACATGGAGACCAGGACTGTGCACAATGCTCCAAGTGTGGTCTAACCAAGGGATGTGGAGACCAGAACTGTGCACAGTGCTCCAAGTGTGGTCGAACCAAGCTATATGGAGACCAGAACTGTGCACAGTGCTCCAAGTGCGGTCTAATCAAGGTATGTGGAGACCAGAACTGTGCACAGTGCTCCAAGTGTGATCTAAACAAGGTATATGGAGACCAGAACTGTGCACAGTGCTCCAAGTGTGGTGTAAGCAAGTTATATGAAGAGCAGAACTGTGCACAGTGCTCCAAGTGTGGTCTAATCAAGGTTTATGGAGACCAGAACTGTGCACAGTGCTCCAAGTGTGGTCTTACCAAGGTATATGGAGACCAGAACTGTGCACAGTGCTCCAAGTGTGGTCGAACCAAGGTATATGGAGACCAGAACTGTGCACAGTGCTCCAAATGTGGTCTAATCAAGGTATGTGGAGACCAGAACTGTGCACAGTGCTCCAAGGGTGATCTAAACAAGGTATATGGAGACCAGAACTGTGCACAGTTCTCCAAGTGTGGTCTAACCAAGGTATCTGGAGACCAGAACTGTGCACAGTGCTCCAAGTGTGGTCTAATCAAGGTATGTGGAGACCAGAACTGTGCACAGTGCTCCAAGTGTGATCTAAACAAGGTATATGGAGACCAGAACTGTGCACAGTGCTCCAAGTGTGGTCTAACCAAGGTATATGGAGACCGGGACTGTGCATAGTGCTCCAAGTGTGGTCTAACCAAGGGATATGGAGACCAGAACTGTGCACAGTGCTCCAAGTGTGGTCTAACCAAGGTATGTGGAGACCAGAACTGTGCACAGTGCTCCAAGTTTGGTCTAACCAAGGCATATGGAGACCAGAACTGTGCACAATGCTCCAAGTGTGGTCTAAGCAAGGTATACGGAGACCAGAACTGTGCACAGTGCTCGAAGTGTGGTCTAACCAAGGTATATGGAGACCAGAACTGTGCACGGTGCTCCAAGTGTGGTCTAACCCAGGTATATGGAGACCAGAACTGTGCACAATGCTCCAAGTGTGGTCTAACCAAGGTTTATGGAGACCAGGACTGTGCACAGTGTTCCAAGTGTGGTCTAACCAAGGGATACGGAGACCAGAACTGTGCACAGTGCTCCAAGTGTGGTCTAACCAAGGCATATGGAGACCTGAACTGTGCACAGTGCTTCAAGTGTGGTCTAATCAAGGTATATGGAGACCAGCACTGTTCACAGTGCTCCAAGTGTGGTCTAACCCAGATATGTAGAAACATAGAAGATAGGAGCAGGAGTAGGCCATTCGGCTCCTCGAGTCTGCTCCGCTATTCAATGTGATCAAGGTTGATCATCCAAGTTCAGTACCCGCTCCATGCTTTCTCCCCGTACCCCTTGATCCCTTTAGCCTTAAGAAATATATTCAACTCCTTCTTGAACATACTTAATGAATTGGCCTCTACTGCCTTCTGTGGTAGAGAATTTCACAGATTCATCACTCTCTGGGTGAAGAATTTCCTCCTCATTTCTGTCCTAAAAGGCCTACCCCTTATCCTTCGACTGTGACCCCTGGTTCTGGATTCCCCGACCATCGAGAATATCCTCCCTGCATGTAGTCTGTCCAGTCCTGCCAGAATTTTATAAGTTTCAATGAGAGCCCCTATCATTCTTCTAAACTCCAGCGAGTACAAGCCCAATCGTCCCAGTCTCTCCTCATACGTCATTCCTGCCATCCCAGGTAACAGCCTGGGGAACCTTCGCTGAACTCCTTCCACGGCAAGAACATCCTTCCTCAGATAAGGCGACCAAAACTGCACACAATACTGAAGATGTGGTCTCACCAAGGACCTGTACAACTGCAGCAAGACATCCTTGCTCCTGTACTTGAACCCTCTCGCTACGAAGGCCAACATACCATTTGGAGACCAAAACTGTGCACATTGATCCAGGTGTGGTCTAACCCAGGTATATGGAGACCAGGACCGTGCACAGTGCTCCAGGTGTGGTCTAACTCAGGTATATGGAGACCTGAACTGTGCACAGTGCTCCAGGTGTGGTCTAACCAAGGTATATGGAGACCAGAACTGTGCACAGTGCTCCAAGTGTGGTCTAACCAACGTATATGGAGACCTGAACTGTGCACAGTGCTCCAAGTATGGTCTAACCCAGGTATATGGAGCCCAAAACTGTGCACAGTGCTCCAAGTGTAGTCTAACCAAGGGATATGGAGACCAGGACTGTGCACAGTGCTCCAAGTGCAGTCTAACCAAGGTATATGGAGACCTGAACTGTGCACAGTGCTCCAAGTGTGGATTAACCAAGGGATATGGAGACCAGGACCGTGCACAGTGCTCCAAGTGTGGTCTAACCCAGGTATATGGAGACCAGAATTGTGCACAGTGCTCCAAGTGTGGTCTAACCAAGGTATATGGAGACCAGAACTGTGCACAGTGCTCCAAGTGTGGTCTAACCAAGGTATATGGAGACCTGAACTGTGCACAGTGTTCCAGGTGTGGTCTAACACAGCTATATGGAGCCCAAAACTGTGCACAGTGCTCCAAGTGTGGTCTAACCAAGGGATATGGAGACCAGGACTGTGCACAGTGCTCCAAGTGTGGTCGAACCCAGATATATGGAGACCAGAACTGTGCATAGTGCTCCAAGTGTAGTCTAACCCAGGTATATGGAGCCCAAAACTGTGCACAGTGCTCCAAGTGTAGTCTAACCAAGGGATATGGAGACCAGGACTGTGCACAGTGCTCCAAGTGCAGTCTAACCAAGGTATATGGAGACCTGAACTGTGCACAGTGCTCCAAGTGTGGATTAACCAAGGGATATGGAGACCAGGACTGTGCACAGTGCTCCAAGTGTGGTCTAACCCAGTTATATGGAGACCAGAATTGTGCACAGTGCTCCAAGTGTGGTCTAACCAAGGTATATGGAGACCAGAACTGTGCACAGTGCTCCAAGTGTGGTCTAACCAAGGTATATGGAGACCTGAACTGTGCACAGTGTTCCAGGTGTGGTCTAACACAGCTATATGGAGCCCAAAACTGTGCACAGTGCTCCAAGTGTGGTCTAACCAAGGGATATGGAGACCAGGACTGTGCACAGTGCTCCAAATGTGGTCGAACCCAGATATATGGAGACCAGAACTGTGCATAGTGCTCCAAGTGTAGTCTAAGCAAGGTTTATGGAGACCTGAACTGTGCACAATGCTCCAAGTGTGGATTAACCAAGGTATATGGAGACCAGGACTGTGCACAGTGCTCCAAGTGCAGTCTAACCAAGGGATATGGAGACCAGAACACTGCACAGTGCTCCAAGTGTGGTCTAACCAAGGTATATGGAGACCAGAACTGTGCACAGTGCTCCAAGTGTGGTTGAACCAAGGTATATGGAGACCAGAACTGTGCACGGTGCTCCAAGTGTGGTCTAACCAAGGCATATGGAGACCAGAACTGTGCATGGTGCTCCAAGTGTGGTCTAAGCAAGGGATATGTAGACCAGAACTGTGCACAGTGCTCCAAGTGTGGTCTAACCAAGGGGTATGGAGACCAGGACTGTGCACAGTGCTCCAAGTGTGGCCTAACCAAGGGATATGGAGACCAGAACTGTGCTCAGTGCTGCAAGTGTGGTCTAACCAAGGCATATGGAGACCAGGACTGTGCACAATGCTCCAAGTGTGGTCGAACCAAGGTATATGGAGACCAGAACTGCGCACAGTGCTCCAAGTGTGGTCTAATCAAGGTATGTGGAGACCAGAACTGTGCACAGTGCTCCAATTGTGATCTGAACAAGGTATATGGAGACCAGAACTGTGCACAGTGCTCCAAGTGTGGTGTAAGCAAGTTATATGAAGACCAGAACTGTTCACAGTGCTCCAAGTATGGTCTAATCAAGGTTTATGGAGACCAGAGCTGTGCACAATGCTCCAAGTGTGGTCTAACCAAGGTATATGGAGACCAGAACTGTGCACAGTGCTCCAAGTCTGGTCTAACCAAGGTATATGGAGACCACAACTGTGCACAGTGCTCCAAGTGTGGTCTAACCAAGGTATATGGAGACCAGAACTGTGCACGGTGCTCCAAGTGTGGTCTAACCCAGGTATATGGAGACCAGAACTGTGCACAGTGCTCCAAGTGTGGTCTAACCAAGGTATATGGAGACCAGGACTGTGCACAGTGTTCCAAGTGTGGTCTAACCAAGGTATACGGAGACCAGAACTGTGCACAGTGCTCCAAGTGTGGTCTAACCAAGGCATATGGAGACCTGAACTGTGCACAGTGCTTCAAGTGTGGTCTAATCAAGGTATATGGAGACCAGCACTGTTCACAGTGCTCCAAGTGTGATCTAACCCAGATATATAGAAACATAGAAGATAGGAGCAGGAGTAGGCCATTCGGCCCCTCGAGTCTGCTCCGCTATTCAATGTGATCATGGCTGATCATCCAAGTTCAGTTCCCGCTCCATGCTTTCTCCCCGTACCCCTTCATCCCTTTAGCCTTAAGAAATATATTGAACTCCTTCTTGAACATACTTAATGAATTGGCCTCTACTGCCTTCTGTGGTAGAGAATTTCACAGATTCATCACTCTCTGGGTGAAGAATTTCCTCCTCATCTCTGTCCTAAAAGGCCTACCCCTTATCCTTCGACTGCGACCCCTGGTTCTGGATTCCCCGACCATCGAGAACATCCTCCCTGCATGTAGTCTGTCCAGTCCTGCCAGAATTTTATAAGTTTCAATGAGAGCCCCTATCATTCTTCTAAACTCCAGCGAGTACAAGCCCAATCGTCCCAGTCTCTCCTCATACGTCATTCCTGCCATCCCAGGTAACAGCCTGGTGAATCTTCGCTGAACTCCTTCCATGGCAAGAAAATCCTTCCTCAGATAAGGCGACCAAAACTGCACACAATACTGAAGATGTGGTCTCACCAAGGACCTGTACAACTGCAGCAAGACATCCTTGCTCCTGTACTCGAACCCTCTCGCTATGAAGGCCAACATACCATTTGGAGACCAAAACTGTGCACATTGATCCAAGTGTGGTCTAACCCAGGTATATGGAGACCTGAACTGTGCACATTGCTCCAGGTGTGGTCTAACCAAGGTATATGGAGACCAGAACTGTGCACAGTGCTCCAAGTGTGTTCTAACCAACGTATATGGAGACCTGAACTGTGCACAGTGCTCCAAGTATGGTCTAACCCAGGTATATGGAGCCCAAAACTGTGCACAGTGCTCCAAGTGCAGTCAAACCAAGGGATATGGAGACCAGGACTGTGCACAGTGCTCCAAGTGCAGTCTAACCAAGGTATATGGAGACCTGAACTGTGCACAGTGCTCCAAGTGTGGATTAACCAAGGTATATGGAGACCAGGACTGTGCACAGTGCTCCAAGTGTGGTCTACCCCAGGTATATGGAGACCAGAATTGTGCACAGTGCTCCAAGTGTAGTCTAAGCAAGGTTTATGGAGAACTGAACTGTGCACAGTGCTCCAAGTGTGGATTAACCAAGGTATATGGAGACCAGGACTGCGCAGAGTGCTCCAAGTGCAGTCTAACCAAGGGATATGGAGACCAGAGCACTGTGCAGTGCTCCAAGTGTGGTCTAACCAAGGTATATGGAGACCAGAACTGTGCACAGTGCTCCAAGTGTGGTTGAACCAAGGTATATGGAGACCAGAACTGTGCACGGTGCTCCAAGTGTGGTCTAACCAAGGCATATGGAAACCAGAACTGTGCATGGTGCTCCAAGTGTGGTCTAAGCAAGGGATATGTAGACCAGAACTGTGCACAGTGCTCCAAGTGTGGTCTAACCAAGGTATATGGAGACCAGGACTGTGCACTGTGCTCCAAGTGTGGTCTAACCAAGGTATATGGAGACCAGAAATGTGCAGTGCTCCAAGTGTGGTCTAACCAAAATATATGGAGACCGGAACTGTGCACAGTGCTCCAAGTGTGGTCTAACCAAGGTATATGGAGACCAGAACAGTGCACAGTGCTCCAAGTGTGGTCTAACCAAGGTATATGGAGACCAGAACTGTGCATGGTGCTCCAAGTGTGGTCTAACCAAGGTATATGGAGACCAGAACTGTGCACAGTACTCCAAGTGTGGCCTAACCAAGGTATATGTAGACCAGAACTGTGCACAGTGCTCCAAGTGCGGTCTAAGCAAGTTATATGAAGACCAGAACTGTGCACAGTGCTCCAGGTGTGGTCTAACCAAGGGATATGGAGACCAGAACTGTGCACAGTGCTCCAAGTGTCGTCTAATCAAGGTATGTGGAGACCAGAACTGTGCACAGTGCTCCAAGTGTGATCTAAACAAGGTATATGGAGACCAGAACTGTGCACAATGCTCCAAGTGTGGTCTAACCAAGGTATATGGAGACCAGGACTGTGCACAATGCTCCAAGTGTGGTCTAACCAAGGGATGTGGAGACCAGAACTGTGCACAGTGCTCCAAGTGTGGTCGAACCAAGCTATGTGGAGACCAGAACTGTGCACAGTGCTCCAAGTGTGGTCTAACCAAGGGATATGGAGACCAGAACTGTGCACAGTGCTCCAAGTGTGGTCGAACCAAGGTATATGGAGACCAGAACTGTGCACAGTGCTCCAAATGTGGTCTAATCAAGGTATGTGGAGACCAGAACTGTGCACAGAGCTCCAAGTGTGATCTAAACAAGGTATATGGAGACCAGAACTGTGCACAGTTCTCCAAGTGTGGTCTAACCAAGGTATCTGGAGACCAGAACTGTGCACAGTGCTCCAAGTGTGGTCTAATCAAGGTATGTGGAGACCAGAACTGTGCACAGTGCTCCAAGTGTGATCTAAACAAGGTATATGGAGACCAGAACTGTGCACAGTGCTCCAAGTGTGGTCTAACCAAGGTATATGGAGACCGGGACTGTGCATAGTGCTCCAAGTGTGGTCTAACCAAGGGATATGGAGACCAGAACTGTGCACAGTGCTCCAAGTGTGGTCTAACCAAGGTATATGGAGACCAGAACTGTGCACAGTGCTCCAAGTGTGGTCTAACCAAGGTATGTGGAGACCAGAACTGTGCACAGTGCTCCAAGTGTGGTCTAACCAAGGCATATGGAGACCAGAACTGTGCACAATGCTCCAAGTGTGGTCTAAGCAAGGTATACGGAGACCAGAACTGTGCACAGTGCTCCAAGTGCGGTCTAACCAAGGTATATGGAGACCAGAACTGTGCACGGTGCTCCAAGTGTGGTCTAACCCAGGTATATGGAGACCAGAACTGTGCACAGTGCTCCAAGTGTGGTCTAACCAAGGTTTATGGAGACCAGGACTGTGCACTGTGTTCCAAGTGTGGTCTAACCAAGGTATACGGAGACCAGAACTGTGCACAGTGTTCCAAGTGTGGTCTAACCAAGGTATACAGTGACCAGAACTGTGCACAGTGCTCCAAGTGTGGTCTAACCAAGGCATATGGAGACCTGAACTGTGCACAGTGCTTCAAGTGTGGTCTAATCAAGGTATATGGAGACCAGCACTGTTCACAGTGCTCCAAGTGTGGTCTAACCCAGATATGTAGAAACATAGAAGATAGGAGCAGGAGTAGACCATTCGGCTCCTCGAGTCTGCTCCGCTATTCAATGTGATCATGGTTGATCATCCAAGTTCAGTACCCGCTCCATGCTTTCTCCCCGTACCCCTTGATCCCTTTAGCCTTAAGAAATATATTCAACTCCTTCTTGAACATACTTAATGAATTGGCCTCTACTGCCTTCTGTGGTAGAGAATTTCACAGATTCATCACTCTCTGGGTGAAGAATTTCCTCCTCATTTCTGTCCTAAAAGGCCTACCCCTTATCCTTCGACTGTGACCCCTGGTTCTGGATTCCCCGACCATCGAGAATATCCTCCCTGCATGTAGTCTGTCCAGTCCTGCCAGAATTTTATAAGTTTCAATGAGAGCCCCTATCATTCTTCTAAACTCCAGCGAGTACAAGCCCAATCGTCCCAGTCTCTCCTCATACGTCATTCCTGCCATCCCAGGTAACAGCCTGGTGAATCTTCGCTGAACTCCTTCCACGGCAAGAACATCCTTCCTCAGATAAGGCGACCAAAACTGCACACAATACTGAAGATGTGGTCTCACCAAGGACCTGTACAACTGCAGCAAGACATCCTTGCTCCTGTACTTGAACCCTCTCGCTACGAAGGCCAACATACCATTTGGAGACCAAAACTGTGCACATTGATCCAGGTGTGGTCTAACCCAGGTATTTGGAGACCAGGACCGTGCACAGTGCTCCAGGTGTGGTCTAACCCAGGTATATGGAGACCTGAACTGTGCACAGTGCTCCAGGTGTGGTCTAACCAAGGTATATGGAGACCAGAACTGTGCACAGTGCTCCAAGTGTGGTCTAACCAACGTATATGGAGACCTGAACTGTGCACAGTGCTCCAAGTATGGTCTAACCCAGGTATATGGAGCCCAAAACTGTGCACAGTGCTCCAAGTGTAGTCTAACCAAGGGATATGGAGACCAGGACTGTGCACAGTGCTCCAAGTGCAGTCTAACCAAGGTATATGGAGACCTGAACTGTGCACAGTGCTCCAAGTGTGGATTAACCAAGGGATATGGAGACCAGGACTGTGCACAGTGCTCCAAGTGTGGTCTAACCCAGGTATATGGAGACCAGAATTGTGCACAGTGCTCCAAGTGTGGTCTAACCAAGGTATATGGAGACCAGAACTGTGCACAGTGCTCCAAGTGTGGTCTAACCAAGGTATATGGAGACCAGAACTGTGCACAGTGCTCCAAGTGTGGTCTAACCCAGCTATATGGAGCCCAAAACTGGGCACAGTGCTCCAAGTGTGGTCTAACCAAGGGATATGGGGACCAGGACTGTGCACAGTGCTCCAAGTGTGGTCGAACCCAGGTATATGGAGACCAGAACTGTGCATAGTGCTTCAAGTGTAGTCTAAGCAAGGTTTATGGAGACCTGAACTGTGCACAGTGCTCCAAGTGTGGATTAACCAAGGTATATGGAGACCAGGACTGTGCACAGTGCTCCAAGTGCAGTCTAACCAAGGGATATGGAGACCAGAACACTGCACAGTGCTCCAAGTGTGGTCTAACCAAGGTATATGGAGACCAGAACTGTGCACAGTGCTCCAAGTGTGGTTGAACCAAGGTATATGGAGACCAGAACTGTGCACGGTGCTCCAAGTGTGGTCTAACCAAGGCATATGGAGACCAGAACTGTGCTCAGTGCTGCAAGTGTGGTCTAATCAAGGTATATGGAGACCAGCACTGTTCACAGTGCTCCAAGTGTGGTCTAACCCAGATATGTAGAAACATAGAAGATAGGAGCAGGAGTAGACCATTCGGCTCCTCGAGTCTGCTCCGCTATTCAATGTGATCATGGTTGATCATCCAAGTTCAGTACCCGCTCCATGCTTTCTCCCCGTACCCCTTGATCCCTTTAGCCTTAAGAAATATATTCAACTCCTTCTTGAACATACTTAATGAATTGGCCTCTACTGCCTTCTGTGGTAGAGAATTTCACAGATTCATCACTCTCTGGGTGAAGAATTTCCTCCTCATTTCTGTCCTAAAAGGCCTACCCCTTATCCTTCGACTGTGACCCCTGGTTCTGGATTCCCCGACCATCGAGAATATCCTCCCTGCATGTAGTCTGTCCAGTCCTGCCAGAATTTTATAAGTTTCAATGAGAGCCCCTATCATTCTTCTAAACTCCAGCGAGTACAAGCCCAATCGTCCCAGTCTCTCCTCATACGTCATTCCTGCCATCCCAGGTAACAGCCTGGTGAATCTTCGCTGAACTCCTTCCACGGCAAGAACATCCTTCCTCAGATAAGGCGACCAAAACTGCACACAATACTGAAGATGTGGTCTCACCAAGGACCTGTACAACTGCAGCAAGACATCCTTGCTCCTGTACTTGAACCCTCTCGCTACGAAGGCCAACATACCATTTGGAGACCAAAACTGTGCACATTGATCCAGGTGTGGTCTAACCCAGGTATTTGGAGACCAGGACCGTGCACAGTGCTCCAGGTGTGGTCTAACCCAGGTATATGGAGACCTGAACTGTGCACAGTGCTCCAGGTGTGGTCTAACCAAGGTATATGGAGACCAGAACTGTGCACAGTGCTCCAAGTGTGGTCTAACCAACGTATATGGAGACCTGAACTGTGCACAGTGCTCCAAGTATGGTCTAACCCAGGTATATGGAGCCCAAAACTGTGCACAGTGCTCCAAGTGTAGTCTAACCAAGGGATATGGAGACCAGGACTGTGCACAGTGCTCCAAGTGCAGTCTAACCAAGGTATATGGAGACCTGAACTGTGCACAGTGCTCCAAGTGTGGATTAACCAAGGGATATGGAGACCAGGACTGTGCACAGTGCTCCAAGTGTGGTCTAACCCAGGTATATGGAGACCAGAATTGTGCACAGTGCTCCAAGTGTGGTCTAACCAAGGTATATGGAGACCAGAACTGTGCACAGTGCTCCAAGTGTGGTCTAACCAAGGTATATGGAGACCAGAACTGTGCACAGTGCTCCAAGTGTGGTCTAACCCAGCTATATGGAGCCCAAAACTGGGCACAGTGCTCCAAGTGTGGTCTAACCAAGGGATATGGGGACCAGGACTGTGCACAGTGCTCCAAGTGTGGTCGAACCCAGGTATATGGAGACCAGAACTGTGCATAGTGCTTCAAGTGTAGTCTAAGCAAGGTTTATGGAGACCTGAACTGTGCACAGTGCTCCAAGTGTGGATTAACCAAGGTATATGGAGACCAGGACTGTGCACAGTGCTCCAAGTGCAGTCTAACCAAGGGATATGGAGACCAGAACACTGCACAGTGCTCCAAGTGTGGTCTAACCAAGGTATATGGAGACCAGAACTGTGCACAGTGCTCCAAGTGTGGTTGAACCAAGGTATATGGAGACCAGAACTGTGCACGGTGCTCCAAGTGTGGTCTAACCAAGGCATATGGAGACCAGAACTGTGCTCAGTGCTGCAAGTGTGGTCTAACCAAGGTATATGGAGACCAGGACTGTGCACAATGCTCCAAGTGTGGTCTAACCAAGGGATATGGAGACCAGAACTGTGCACAGTGCTCCAAGTGTCGTCGAACCAAGGTATATGGAGACCAGAACTGTGCACAGTGCTCCAAGTGTGGTCGAACCAAGGTATATGGAGACCAGAACTGCGCACAGTGCTCCAAGTGTGGTCTAATCAAGGTATGTGGAGACCAGAACTGTGCACAGTGCTCCAAGTGTGATCTGAACAAGGTATATGGAGACCAGAACTGTGCACAGTGCTCCAAGTGTGGTGTAAGCAAGTTATATGAAGACCAGAACTGTGCACAGTGCTCCAAGTGCAGTCTAACCAAGGGATATGGAGACCAGAACACTGCACAGTGCTCCAAGTGTGGTCTAACCAAGGTATATGGAGACCAGAACTGTGCACAGTGCTCCAAGTGTGGTTGAACCAAGGTATATGGAGACCAGAACTGTGCACGGTGCTCCAAGTGTGGTCTAACCAAGGTATATGGAGACCAGAACTGTGCACAGAGCTCCAAGTGTGATCTAAACAAGGTATATGGAGACCAGAACTGTGCACAGTTCTCCAAGTGTGGTCTAACCAAGGTATCTGGAGACCAGAACTGTGCACAGTGCTCCAAGTGTGGTCTAATCAAGGTATGTGGAGACCAGAACTGTGCACAGTGCTCCAAGTGTGATCTAAACAAGGTATATGGAGACCAGAACTGTGCACAGTGCTCCAAGTGTGGTCTAACCAAGGTATATGGAGACCGGGACTGTGCATAGTGCTCCAAGTGTGGTCTAACCAAGGGATATGGAGACCAGAACTGTGCACAGTGCTCCAAGTGTGGTCCAACCAAGGTATATGGAGACCAGAACGGTGCACAGTGCTCCAAGTGTGGTCTAACCAAGGTATGTGGAGACCAGAACTGTGCACAGTGCTCCAAGTGTGGTCTAACCAAGGCATATGGAGACCAGAACTGTGCACAATGCTCCAAGTGTGGTCTAAGCAAGGTATACGGAGACCAGAACTGTGCACAGTGCTCCAAGTGTGGTCTAACCAAGGTATATGGAGACCAGAACTGTGCACGGTGCCCCAAGTGTGGTCTAACCCAGGTATATGGAGACCAGAACTGTGCACAGTGCTCCAAGTGTGGTCTAACCAAGGTTTATGGAGACCAGGACTGTGCACAGTGTTCCAAGTGTGGTCTAACCAAGGTATACGGAGACCAGGACTGTGCACAGTGCTCCAAGTGTGGTCTAACCAAGGTATACTGTGACCAGAACTGTGCACAGTGCTCCAAGTGTGGTCTAACCAAGGCATATGGAGACCTGAACTGTGCACAGTGCTTCAAGTGTGGTCTAATCAAGGTATATGGAGACCAGCACTGTTCACAGTGCTCCAAGTGTGGTCTAACCCAGATATGTAGAAACATAGAAGATAGGAGCAGGAGTAGGCCATTCGGCTCCTCGAGTCTGCTCCGCTATTCAATGTGATCATGGTTGATCATCCAAGTTCAGTACCCGCTCCATGCTTTCTCCCCGTACCCCTTGATCCCTTTAGCCTTAAGAAATATATTCAACTCCTTCTTGAACATACTTAATGAATTGGCCTCTACTGCCTTCTGTGGTAGAGAATTTCACAGATTCATCACTCTCTGGGTGAAGAATTTCCTCCTCATTTCTGTCCTAAAAGGCCTACCCCTTATCCTTCGACTGTGACCCCTGGTTCTGGATTCCCCGACCATCGAGAATATCCTCCCTGCATGTAGTCTGTCCAGTCCTGCCAGAATTTTATAAGTTTCAATGAGAGACCCTATCATTCTTCTAAACTCCAGCGAGTACAAGCCCAATCGTCCCAGTCTCTCCTCATACGTCATTCCTGCCATCCCAGGTAACAGCCTGGTGAATCTTCGCTGAACTCCTTCCACGGCAAGAACATCCTTCCTCAGATAAGGCGACCAAAACTGCACACAATACTGAAGATGTGGTCTCACCAAGGACCTGTACAACTGCAGCAAGACATCCTTGCTCCTGTACTTGAACCCTCTCGCTACGAAGGCCAACATACCATTTGGAGACCAAAACTATGCACATTGATCCAGGTGTGGTCTCACCCAGGTATATGGAGACCAGGACCGTGCACAGTGCTCCAGGTGTGGTCTAACCCAGGTATATGGAGACCTGAACTGTGCACAGAGCTCCAGGTGTGGTCTAACCAAGGTATATGGAGACCAGAACTGTGCACAGTGCTCCAAGTGTGGTCTAACCAACGTATATGGAGACCTGAACTGTGCACAGTGCTCCAAGTATGGTCTAACCCAGGTATATGGAGCCCAAAACTGTGCACAGTGCTCCAAGTGTAGTCTAACCAAGGGATATGGAGACCAGGACTGTGCACAGTGCTCCAAGTGCAGTCTAACCAAGGTATATGGAGACATGAACTGTGCACAGTGCTCCAAGTGTGGATTAACCAAGGGATATGGAGACCAGGACTGTGCACAGTGCTCCAAGTGTGGTCTAACCCAGGTATATGGAAACCAGAATTGTGCACAGTGCTCCAAGTGTGGTCTAACCAAGGGGTATGGAGACCAGGACTGTGCACAGTGCTCCAAGTGTGGCCTAACCAAGGGATATGGAGACCAGAACTGTGCTCAGTGCTGCAAGTGTGGACTAACCAAGGTATATGGAGACCAGGACTGTGCACAATGCTCCAAGTGTGGTCTAACCAAGGGATATGGAGACCAGAACTGTGCACAGTGCTCCAAGTGTGGTCGAACTAAGCTATATGGAGACCAGAACTGCGCACAGTGCTCCAAGTGTGGTCTAATCAAGGTATGTGGAGACCAGAACTGTGCACAGTGCTCCAAGTGTGATCTGAACAAGGTATATGGAGACCAGAACTGTGCACAGTGCTCCAAGTGTGGTGTAAGCAAGTTATATGAAGACCAGAACTGTGCACAGTGCTCCAAGTATGGTCTAATCAAGGTTTATGGAGACCAGAGCTGTGCACAGTGCTCCAAGTGTGGTCTAACCAAGGTATATGGAGACCAGAACTGTGCACAGTGCTCCAAATGTGGTCTAACCAAGGGATATGGAGACCAGAACTGTGCACAGTGCTCCAAGTGTCGTCGAACCAAGGTATATGGAGACCAGAACTGAGCACGGTGCTCCAAGTGTGGTCTAACCAAGGGATATGGAGACCAGGACTGTGCACAGTGCTCCAAGTGTGGTCTAACCAAGGTAAATGGAGACCAGGACTGTGCACAGTGTTCCAAGTGTGGTCTAACCCAGGTATATGGAGACCAGAATTGTGCACAGTGCTCCAAGTGTGGTCTAACCAAGGTATATGGAGACCAGAACTGTGCACAGTGCTCCAAGTGTGGTCTAACCAAGGTATATGGAGACCTGAACTGTGCACAGTGCTCCAAGTGTGGTCTAACCCAGCTATATGGAGCCCAAAACTGTGCACAGTGCTCCACGTGTGGTCTAACCAAGGGATATGGAGACCAGGACTGTGCACAGTGCTCCAAGTGTGGTCGAACCCAGGTATATGGAGACCAGACCTGTGCATAGTGCTCCAAGTGTAGTCTAAGCAAGGTTTATGGAGACCTGAACTGTGCACAGAGCTCCAAGTGTGGATTAACCAAGGTATATGGAGACCAGGACTGTGCACAGTGCTCCAAGTGCAGTCTAACCAAGGGATATGGAGACCAGAACACTGCACAGTGCTCGAAGTGTGGTCTAACCAAGGTATATGGAGACCAGAACTGTGCACAGTGCTCCAAGTGTGGTTGAACCAAGGTATATGGAGACCAGAACTGTGCACGGTGCTCCAAGTGTGGTCTAACCAAGGCATATGGAGCAGAACTGTGCATGGTGCTCCAAGTGTGGTCTAAGCAAGGGATATGTAGACCAGAACTGTGCACAGTGCTCCAAGTGTGGTCTAACCAAGGGGTATGGAGACCAGGACTGTGCACAGTGCTCCAAGTGTGGCCTAACCAAGGGATATGGAGACCAGAACTGTGCTCAGTGCTGCAAGTGTGGTCTAACCAAGGTATATGGAGACCAGGACTGTGCACAATGCTCCAAGTGTGGTCTAACCAAGGGATATGGAGACCAGAACTGTGCACAGTGCTCCAAGTGTGGTCGAACCAAGGTATATGGAGACCAGAACTGCGCAAAGTGCTCCAAGTGTGGTCTAATCAAGGTATGTGGAGACCAGAACTGTGCACAGTGCTCCAAGTGTGATCTGAACAAGGTATATGGAGACCAGAACTGTGCACAGTGCTCCAAGTGTGGTGTAAGCAAGTTATATGAAGACCAGAACTGTGCACAGTGCTCCAAGTATGGTCTAATCAAGGTTTATGGAGACCAGAGCTGTGCACAGTGCTCCAAATGTGGTCTAACCAAGGGATATGGAGACCAGAACGGTGCACAGTGCTCCAAGTGTCGTCGAACCAAGGTATATGGAGACCAGAACTGAGCACGGTGCTCCAAGTGTGGTCTAACCAAGGGATATGGAGACCAGGACTGTGCACAGTGCTCCAAGTGTGGTCTAACCAAGGTATATGGAGACCAGGACTGTGCACAGTGTTCCAAGTGTGGTCTAACCAAGGTATACGGAGACCAGAACTGTGGACAGTGCTCTAAGTGTGGTCTAACCAAGGGATATGGAGACCAGGACTGTGCACAATGCTCCAAGTGTGGTCTACCCAAGGTATATGGAGACCAGGACTGTGCACAATGCTCTAAGTGTGGTCTAACCAAGGTATACAGTGACCAGAACTGTGCACGGTGCTCCAAGTGTGGTCTAACCAAGGTATACAGTGACCAGAACTGTGCACAGCGCTCCAAGTGTGGTCTAACCAAGGCATATGGAGACCTGAACTGTGCACAGTGCTTCAAGTGTGGTCTAATCAAGGTATATGGAGACCAGCACTGTTCACAGTGCTCCAAGTGTGGTCTAACCCAGATATGTAGAAACATAGAAGATAGGAGCAGGAGTAGGCCATTCGGCTCCTCGAGTCTGCTCCGCTATTCAATGTGATCATGGTTGATCATCCAAGTTCAGTACCCGCTCCATGCTTTCTCCCCGTACCCCTTGATCCCTTTAGCCTTAAGAAATATATTCAACTCCTTCTTGAACATACTTAATGAATTGGCCTCTACTGCCTTCTGTGGTAGAGAATTTCACAGATTCATCACTCTCTGGGTGAAGAATTTCCTCCTCATTTCTGTCCTAAAAGGCCTACCCCTTATCCTTCGACTGTGACCCCTGGTTCTGGATTCCCCGACCATCGAGAATATCCTCCCTGCATGTAGTCTGTCCAGTCCTGCCAGAATTTTATAAGTTTCAATGAGAGCCCCTATCATTCTTCTAAACTCCAGCGAGTACAAGCCCAATCGTCCCAGTCTCTCCTCATACGTCATTCCTGCCATCCCAGGTAACAGCCTGGTGAATCTTCGCTGAACTCCTTCCACGGCAAGAACATCCTTCCTCAGATAAGGCGACCAAAACTGCACACAATACTGAAGATGTGGTCTCACCAAGGACCTGTACAACTGCAGCAAGACATCCTTGCTCCTGTACTTGAACCCTCTCGCTACGAAGGCCAACATACCATTTGGAGACCAAAACTGTGCACATTGATCCAGGTGTGGTCTAACCCAGGTATATGGAGACCAGGACCGTGCACAGTGCTCCAAGTGTGGTCTAACCCAGGTATATGGAGACCTGAACTGTGCACAGTGCTCCAGGTGTGGTCTAACCAAGGTATATGGAGACCAGAACTGTGCACAGTGCTCCAAGTGTGGTCTAACCAACGTATATGGAGACCTGAACAGTGCACAGTGCTCCAAGTATGGTCTAACCCAGGTATATGGAGCCCAAAACTGTGCACAGTGCTCCAAGTGTAGTCTAACCAAGGGATATGGAGACCAGGACTGTGCACAGTGCTCCAAGTGCAGTCTAACCAAGGTATATGGAGACCTGAACGGTGCACAGTGCTCCAAGTGTGGATTAACCAAGGGATATGGAGACCAGGACTGTGCACAGTGCTCCAAGTGTGGTCTAACCCAGGTATATGGAGACCAGAATTGTGCACAGTGCTCCAAGTGTGGTCTAACCAAGGTATATGGAGACCAGAACTGTGCACAGTGCTCCAAGTGTGGTCTAACCAAGGTATATGGAGACCTGAACTGTGCACAGTGCTCCAAGTGTGGTCTAACCCAGCTATATGGAGCCCAAAACTGTGCACAGTGCTCCAAGTGTGGTCTAACCAAGGGATATGGAGACCAGGACTGTGCACATTGCTCCAAGTGTGGTCGAACCCAGGTATATGGAGACCAGAACTGTGCAGAGTGCTCCAAGTGTAGTCTAAGCAAGGTTTATGGAGACCTGAACTGTGCACAGTGCTCCAAGTGTGGAATAACCAAGGTATATGGAGACCAGGACTGTGCACAGTGCTCCAAGTGCAGTCTAACCAAGGGATATGGAAACCAGAACACTGCACAGTGCTCCAAGTGTGGTCTAACCAAGGCATATGGAGACCAGAACTGTGCATGGTGCTCCAAGTGTGGTCTAAGCAAGGGATATGTAGACCAGAACTGTGCACAGTGCTCCAAGTGTGGTCTAACCAAGGGGTATGGAGACCAGGACTGTGCACAGTGCTCCAAGTGCGGCCTAACCAAGGGATATGGAGACCAGAACTGTGCTCAGTGCTGCAAGTGTGGTCTAACCAAGGTATATGGAGACCAGGACTGTGCACAATGCTCCAAGTGTGGTCTAACCAAGGGATATGGAGACCAGAACTGTGCACAGTGCTCCAAGTGTCGTCGAACCAAGGTATATAGAGACCAGAACTGTGCACAGTGCTCCAAGTGTGGTCGAACCAAGGTATATGGAGACCAGAACTGCGCACAGTGCTCCAAGTGTGGTCTAATCAAGGTATGTGGAGACCAGAACTGTGCACAGTGCTCCAAGTGTGATCTGAACAAGGTATATGGAGACCAGAACTGTGCACAGTGCTCCAAGTGTGGTGTAAGCAAGTTATATGAAGACCAGAACTGTGCACAGTGCTCCAAGTATGGTCTAATCAAGGTTTATGGAGACCAGAGCTGTGCACAGTGCTCCAGGTATGGTCTAATCAAGGTATATGGAGACCAGAACTGTGCACAGTGCTCCAAATGTGGTCTAACCAAGGGATATGGAGACCAGAACTGTGCACAGTGCTCCAAGTGTCGTCGAACCAAGGTATATGGAGACCAGAACTGAGCACGGTGCTCCAAGTGTGGTCTAACCAAGGGATATGGAGACCAGGACTGTGCACAGTGCTCCAAGTGTGGTCTAACCAAGGTATATGGAGACCAGGACTGTGCACAGTGTTCCAAGTGTGGTCTAACCAAGGTATACGGAGACCAGAACTGTGCACAGTGCTCTAAGTGTGGTCTAACCAAGGGATATGGAGACCAGGACTGTGCACAATGCTCCAAGTGTGGTCGAACCAAGGTATATGGAGACCAGAACTGTGCACAGTGCTCCAAGTGTGGTCTAACCAAGGTATATGGAGACCGGGACTGTGCACAGTGCTCCAAATGTGGTCTAACCAAGGGATATGGAGACCAGAACTGTGCACAGTGCTCCAAGTGTGGTCTAACCAAGGTATATGGAGACCAGAACAGTGCACAGTGCTCCAAGTGTGGTCTAACCAAGGTATGTGGAGACCAGAACTGTGCACAGTGCTCCAAGTGTGGTCTAACCAAGGCATATGGAGACCAGAACTGTGCACAATGCTCCAAGTGTGGTCTAACCAAGGTATACGGAGACCAGAACTGTGCACAGTGCTCCAAGTGTGGTCTAACCAAGGTATATGGAGACCAGAACTGTGCACAATGCTCCAAGTGTGGTCTAACCAAGGGATATGGAGACCAGGACTGTGCACAATGCTCCAAGTATGGTCTAACCAAGGTATATGAGGACCAGGACTGTGCACAATGCTCCAAGTGTGGTCTAACCAAGGTATCCAGTGACTGAACTGTGCACAGTGCTCCAAGTGTGGTCTAACCAAGGCATCTGGAGACCTGAACTGTGCACAGTGCTTCAAGCGTGGTCTAATCAAGGTATATGGAGACCAGCACTGTTCACAGTGCTCCAAGTGTGGTCTTACCCAGGTATATGGAGGCCAGAATTGTGCACAGAGCTCCAAGTGTAGTCTAACCAAGGTATATGGAGACCTGAACTGTGCACAGTGCTCCAAGTTTAGGCTAACCCAGGTATATGGAGACCAGAACTGTGTACAGTGCTCCAAGTGTGGTCTAACCAAGGTATATGGAGACCAGAACTGTGCACAGTGCTCCAAGTGTGGTCTAACCAAGGGATATGGAGACCAGGACTGTGCACAGTGCTCCAAGTGTGGTCTAACCCAGGTATATGGAGACCAGAACTGTGCATAGTGCTCCAAGTGTAGTCTAAGCAAGATTTATGGAGACCTGAACTGTGCACAGTGCTCCAAGTGTGGATTAACCAAGGTATATGGTGACCAGGACTGTGGACAGTGCTCCAAGTGCAGTCTAACCAAGGGATATGGAGACCAGAACACTGCACAGTGCTCCAAGTGTGGTCTAACCAAGGTATGTGGAGACCAGAACTGTGCACGGTGCTCCAAGTATGGTCTAACCAAGGCATATGGAGACCAGAACTGTGCATGGTGCTCCAAGTGTGGTCTAAGCAAGGGATATTTAGACCAGAACTGTGCACAGTGCTCCAAGTGTGGTCTAACCATGGTATATGGAGACCAGGACTGTGCACAGTGCTCCAAGTGTGTTCTAACCAAGGTATATGGAGACCAGAACTGTGCAGTGCTCCAAGTGTGGTCTAACCAAAATATATGGAGACCGGAACTGTGCACAGTGCTCCAAGTGTGGCCTAACCAAGGGATATGGAGACCAGAACTGTGCTCAGTGCTGCAAGTGTAGTCTAACCAAGG
Source organism: Somniosus microcephalus (assembly GCF_052327205.1). NCBI lineage: Eukaryota > Metazoa > Chordata > Chondrichthyes > Squaliformes > Somniosidae > Somniosus > Somniosus microcephalus. The sequence continues at coordinate 15,804,894 of NC_140990.1, read as the reverse complement.
CATATGGAGACCAGAACTGTGCACAGTGCTCCAAGTGTGGTCTAACCAAGGTATATGGAGACCAGAACGGTGCACGGTGCTCCAAGTGTGGTCTAACCAAGGTATATGGAGACCAGAACTGTGCACAGTGCTCCAAGTGCGGTCTAACCAAGGTATATGGAGAGCAGAACAGTGCACAGTGCTCCAAGTGTGGTCTAACCAAGGTATATGGAGACCAGAACTGTGCACGGTGCTCCAAGTGTGGTCTAACCAAGGTATATGGAGACCAGAACTGTGCACAGTGCTCCAAGTGTGGTCTAACCAAGTTATATGGAGACCAGAACTGTGCACAGTGCTCCAAGTGTGGTCTAAGCAAGGGATATGTAGACCAGAACTGTGCACAGTGCTCCAAGTGTGGTCTAACCAAGGGGTATGGAGACCAGGACTGTGCACAGTGCTCCAAGTGTGGCCTAACCAAGGGATATGGAGACCAGAACTGTGCTCAGTGCTGCAAGTGTGGTCTAACCAAGGTATATGGAGACCAGGACTGTGCACAATGCTCCAAGTGTGGTCTAACCAAGGGATATGGAGACCAGAACTGTGCACAGTGCTCCAAGTGTGGTCGAACCAAGGTATATGGAGACCAGAACTGCGCAAAGTACTCCAAGTGTGGTCTAATCAAGGTATGTGGAGACCAGAACTGTGCACAGTGCTCCAAGTGTGATCTGAACAAGGTATATGGAGACCAGAACTGTGCACAGTGCTCCAAGTGTGGTGTAAGCAAGTTATATGAAGACCAGAACTGTGCACAGTGCTCCAAGTATGGTCTAATCAAGGTTTATGGAGACCAGAGCTGTGCACAGTGCTCCAAATGTGGTCTAACCAAGGGATATGGAGACCAGAACGGTGCACAGTGCTCCAAGTGTCGTCGAACCAAGGTATATGGAGACCAGAACTGAGCACGGTGCTCCAAGTGTGGTCTAACCAAGGGATATGGAGACCAGGACTGTGCACAGTGCTCCAAGTGTGGTCTAACCAAGGTATATGGAGACCAGGACTGTGCACAGTGTTCCAAGTGTGGTCTAACCAAGGTATACGGAGACCAGAACTGTGGACAGTGCTCTAAGTGTGGTCTAACCAAGGGATATGGAGACCAGGACTGTGCACAATGCTCCAAGTGTGGTCTACCCAAGGTATATGGAGACCAGGACTGTGCACAATGCTCTAAGTGTGGTCTAACCAAGGTATACAGTGACCAGAACTGTGCACGGTGCTCCAAGTGTGGTCTAACCAAGGTATACAGTGACCAGAACTGTGCACAGCGCTCCAAGTGTGGTCTAACCAAGGCATATGGAGACCTGAACTGTGCACAGTGCTTCAAGTGTGGTCTAATCAAGGTATATGGAGACCAGCACTGTTCACAGTGCTCCAAGTGTGGTCTAACCCAGATATGTAGAAACATAGAAGATAGGAGCAGGAGTAGGCCATTCGGCTCCTCGAGTCTGCTCCGCTATTCAATGTGATCATGGTTGATCATCCAAGTTCAGTACCCGCTCCATGCTTTCTCCCCGTACCCCTTGATCCCTTTAGCCTTAAGAAATATATTCAACTCCTTCTTGAACATACTTAATGAATTGGCCTCTACTGCCTTCTGTGGTAGAGAATTTCACAGATTCATCACTCTCTGGGTGAAGAATTTCCTCCTCATTTCTGTCCTAAAAGGCCTACCCCTTATCCTTCGACTGTGACCCCTGGTTCTGGATTCCCCGACCATCGAGAATATCCTCCCTGCATGTAGTCTGTCCAGTCCTGCCAGAATTTTATAAGTTTCAATGAGAGCCCCTATCATTCTTCTAAACTCCAGCGAGTACAAGCCCAATCGTCCCAGTCTCTCCTCATACGTCATTCCTGCCATCCCAGGTAACAGCCTGGTGAATCTTCGCTGAACTCCTTCCACGGCAAGAACATCCTTCCTCAGATAAGGCGACCAAAACTGCACACAATACTGAAGATGTGGTCTCACCAAGGACCTGTACAACTGCAGCAAGACATCCTTGCTCCTGTACTTGAACCCTCTCGCTACGAAGGCCAACATACCATTTGGAGACCAAAACTGTGCACATTGATCCAGGTGTGGTCTAACCCAGGTATATGGAGACCAGGACCGTGCACAGTGCTCCAAGTGTGGTCTAACCCAGGTATATGGAGACCTGAACTGTGCACAGTGCTCCAGGTGTGGTCTAACCAAGGTATATGGAGACCAGAACTGTGCACAGTGCTCCAAGTGTGGTCTAACCAACGTATATGGAGACCTGAACAGTGCACAGTGCTCCAAGTATGGTCTAACCCAGGTATATGGAGCCCAAAACTGTGCACAGTGCTCCAAGTGTAGTCTAACCAAGGGATATGGAGACCAGGACTGTGCACAGTGCTCCAAGTGCAGTCTAACCAAGGTATATGGAGACCTGAACGGTGCACAGTGCTCCAAGTGTGGATTAACCAAGGGATATGGAGACCAGGACTGTGCACAGTGCTCCAAGTGTGGTCTAACCCAGGTATATGGAGACCAGAATTGTGCACAGTGCTCCAAGTGTGGTCTAACCAAGGTATATGGAGACCAGAACTGTGCACAGTGCTCCAAGTGTGGTCTAACCAAGGTATATGGAGACCTGAACTGTGCACAGTGCTCCAAGTGTGGTCTAACCCAGCTATATGGAGCCCAAAACTGTGCACAGTGCTCCAAGTGTGGTCTAACCAAGGGATATGGAGACCAGGACTGTGCACATTGCTCCAAGTGTGGTCGAACCCAGGTATATGGAGACCAGAACTGTGCAGAGTGCTCCAAGTGTAGTCTAAGCAAGGTTTATGGAGACCTGAACTGTGCACAGTGCTCCAAGTGTGGAATAACCAAGGTATATGGAGACCAGGACTGTGCACAGTGCTCCAAGTGCAGTCTAACCAAGGGATATGGAAACCAGAACACTGCACAGTGCTCCAAGTGTGGTCTAACCAAGGCATATGGAGACCAGAACTGTGCATGGTGCTCCAAGTGTGGTCTAAGCAAGGGATATGTAGACCAGAACTGTGCACAGTGCTCCAAGTGTGGTCTAACCAAGGGGTATGGAGACCAGGACTGTGCACAGTGCTCCAAGTGCGGCCTAACCAAGGGATATGGAGACCAGAACTGTGCTCAGTGCTGCAAGTGTGGTCTAACCAAGGTATATGGAGACCAGGACTGTGCACAATGCTCCAAGTGTGGTCTAACCAAGGGATATGGAGACCAGAACTGTGCACAGTGCTCCAAGTGTCGTCGAACCAAGGTATATAGAGACCAGAACTGTGCACAGTGCTCCAAGTGTGGTCGAACCAAGGTATATGGAGACCAGAACTGCGCACAGTGCTCCAAGTGTGGTCTAATCAAGGTATGTGGAGACCAGAACTGTGCACAGTGCTCCAAGTGTGATCTGAACAAGGTATATGGAGACCAGAACTGTGCACAGTGCTCCAAGTGTGGTGTAAGCAAGTTATATGAAGACCAGAACTGTGCACAGTGCTCCAAGTATGGTCTAATCAAGGTTTATGGAGACCAGAGCTGTGCACAGTGCTCCAGGTATGGTCTAATCAAGGTATATGGAGACCAGAACTGTGCACAGTGCTCCAAATGTGGTCTAACCAAGGGATATGGAGACCAGAACTGTGCACAGTGCTCCAAGTGTCGTCGAACCAAGGTATATGGAGACCAGAACTGAGCACGGTGCTCCAAGTGTGGTCTAACCAAGGGATATGGAGACCAGGACTGTGCACAGTGCTCCAAGTGTGGTCTAACCAAGGTATATGGAGACCAGGACTGTGCACAGTGTTCCAAGTGTGGTCTAACCAAGGTATACGGAGACCAGAACTGTGCACAGTGCTCTAAGTGTGGTCTAACCAAGGGATATGGAGACCAGGACTGTGCACAATGCTCCAAGTGTGGTCGAACCAAGGTATATGGAGACCAGAACTGTGCACAGTGCTCCAAGTGTGGTCTAACCAAGGTATATGGAGACCGGGACTGTGCACAGTGCTCCAAATGTGGTCTAACCAAGGGATATGGAGACCAGAACTGTGCACAGTGCTCCAAGTGTGGTCTAACCAAGGTATATGGAGACCAGAACAGTGCACAGTGCTCCAAGTGTGGTCTAACCAAGGTATGTGGAGACCAGAACTGTGCACAGTGCTCCAAGTGTGGTCTAACCAAGGCATATGGAGACCAGAACTGTGCACAATGCTCCAAGTGTGGTCTAACCAAGGTATACGGAGACCAGAACTGTGCACAGTGCTCCAAGTGTGGTCTAACCAAGGTATATGGAGACCAGAACTGTGCACAATGCTCCAAGTGTGGTCTAACCAAGGGATATGGAGACCAGGACTGTGCACAATGCTCCAAGTATGGTCTAACCAAGGTATATGAGGACCAGGACTGTGCACAATGCTCCAAGTGTGGTCTAACCAAGGTATCCAGTGACTGAACTGTGCACAGTGCTCCAAGTGTGGTCTAACCAAGGCATCTGGAGACCTGAACTGTGCACAGTGCTTCAAGCGTGGTCTAATCAAGGTATATGGAGACCAGCACTGTTCACAGTGCTCCAAGTGTGGTCTTACCCAGGTATATGGAGGCCAGAATTGTGCACAGAGCTCCAAGTGTAGTCTAACCAAGGTATATGGAGACCTGAACTGTGCACAGTGCTCCAAGTTTAGGCTAACCCAGGTATATGGAGACCAGAACTGTGTACAGTGCTCCAAGTGTGGTCTAACCAAGGTATATGGAGACCAGAACTGTGCACAGTGCTCCAAGTGTGGTCTAACCAAGGGATATGGAGACCAGGACTGTGCACAGTGCTCCAAGTGTGGTCTAACCCAGGTATATGGAGACCAGAACTGTGCATAGTGCTCCAAGTGTAGTCTAAGCAAGATTTATGGAGACCTGAACTGTGCACAGTGCTCCAAGTGTGGATTAACCAAGGTATATGGTGACCAGGACTGTGGACAGTGCTCCAAGTGCAGTCTAACCAAGGGATATGGAGACCAGAACACTGCACAGTGCTCCAAGTGTGGTCTAACCAAGGTATGTGGAGACCAGAACTGTGCACGGTGCTCCAAGTATGGTCTAACCAAGGCATATGGAGACCAGAACTGTGCATGGTGCTCCAAGTGTGGTCTAAGCAAGGGATATTTAGACCAGAACTGTGCACAGTGCTCCAAGTGTGGTCTAACCATGGTATATGGAGACCAGGACTGTGCACAGTGCTCCAAGTGTGTTCTAACCAAGGTATATGGAGACCAGAACTGTGCAGTGCTCCAAGTGTGGTCTAACCAAAATATATGGAGACCGGAACTGTGCACAGTGCTCCAAGTGTGGCCTAACCAAGGGATATGGAGACCAGAACTGTGCTCAGTGCTGCAAGTGTAGTCTAACCAAGGCATATGGAGACCAGAACTGTGCACAGTGCTCCAAGTGTGGTCTAACCAAGGTATATGGAGACCAGAACGGTGCACGGTGCTCCAAGTGTGGTCTAACCAAGGTATATGGAGACCAGAACTGTGCACAGTGCTCCAAGTGCGGTCTAACCAAGGTATATGGAGAGCAGAACAGTGCACAGTGCTCCAAGTGTGGTCTAACCAAGGTATATGGAGACCAGAACTGTGCACGGTGCTCCAAGTGTGGTCTAACCAAGGTATATGGAGACCAGAACTGTGCACAGTGCTCCAAGTGTGGTCTAACCAAGTTATATGGAGACCAGAACTGTGCACAGTGCTCCAAGTGTGGTCTAAGCAAGTTATATGAAGACCAGAACTGTGCACAGTGCTCCAAGTGTGGTCTAACCAAGGCATATGGAGAGGAGAACTGTGCACAGTGCTCCAAGTGTGGTCTAAACAGGGTATATGGGGACCAGAACTCTGCACAGTGCTCCAAGTCTGGTCTAACCAAGGTATATGGAGACCACAACTGTGCACAGTGCTCCAAGTGTGGTCTAACCATGGTATATGGAGACCAGAACTGTGCACGGTGCTCCAAGTGTGGTCTAACCCAGGTATATGGAGACCAGAACTATGCACAGTGCTCCAAGTGGGTCTAACCAAGGTATATGGAGACCAGGACTGTGCACAGTGTTCCAAGTGTGGTCTAACCAAGGTATACGGAGACCAGAACTGTGCACAGTGCTCCAAGTGTGTTCTACCCAAGGTATACAGTGACCAGAACTGTGCACAGTGCTCCAAGTGTGGTCTAACCAAGGCATATGGAGACCTGAACTGTGCACAGTGCTTCAAGTGTGGTCTAATCAAGGTATATGGAGACCAGCACTGTTCACAGTGCTCCAAGTGTGGTCTAACCCAGATATATAGAAACATAGAAGATAGGAGCAGGAGTAGGCCATTCGGCCCCTCGAGTCTGCTCCGCTATTCAATGTGATCATGGCTGATCATCCAAGTTCAGTTCCTGCTCCATGCTTTCTCCCCGTACCCCTTGATCCCTTTAGCCTTAAGAAATATATTCAACTCCTTCTTGAACATACTTAATGAATTGGCCTCTACTGCCTTCTGTGATAGAGAATTTCACAGATTCATCACTCTCTGGGTGAAGAATTTCCTCCTCATTTCTGTCCTAAAAGGCCTACCCCTTATCCTTCGACTGCGACCCCTGGTTCTGGATTCCCCGACCATCGAGAACATCCTCCCTGCATGTAGTCTGTCCAGTCCTGCCAGAATTTTATAAGTTTCAATGAGAGCCCCTATCATTCTTCTAAACTCCAGCGAGTACAAGCCCAATCGTCCCAGTCTCTCCTCATACATCATTCCTGCCATCCCAGGTAACAGCCTGGTGAATCTTCGCTGAACTCCTTCCATGGCTAGAACATCCTTCCTCAGATAAGGTGACCAAAACTGCACACAATACTGAAGATGTTGTCTCACCAAGGACCTGTACAACTGCAGCAAGACATCCTTGCTCCTGTACTCGAACCCTCTCGCTACGAAGGCCAACATACCATTTGGAGACCAAAACTGTGCAGATTGATCCAAGTGTGGTCTAACCCAGGTATATGGAGACCTGAACTGTGCACAGTGCTCCAGGTGTGGTCTAACCAAGGTATATGGAGACCAGAACTGTGCACAGTGCTCCAAGTGTGGTCTAACCAACGTATATGGAGACCTGAAAGTGCACAGTGCTCCAAGTATGGACTAACCCAGGTATATGGAGCCCAAAACTGTGCACAGTGCTCCAAGTGTAGTCTAACCAAGGGATATGGAGACCAGGACTGTGCACAGTGCTCCAAGTGCAGTCTAACCAAGGTATATGGAGACCTGAACTGTGCACATTGCTCCAAGTGTGGATTAACCAAGGGATATGGAGACCAGGACTGTGCACAGTGCTCCAAGTGTGGTCTAACCCAGGTATATGGAGACCAGAATTGTGCACAGTGCTCCAGGTGTAGTCTAACCAAGGTATATGGAGACCAGGACTGTGCACAGTGCTCCAAGTGTGGTCTAACCCAGGTATATGGAGACCAGAACTGTGCATAGTGCTCCAAGTGTAGTCTAAGCAATGTTTATGGAGACCTGAACTGTGCACAGTGCTCCAAGTGTGGATTAACCAAGGTATATGGAGACCAGGACTGTGCAGAGTGCTCCAAGTGCAGTCTAACCAAGGGATATAGAGACCAGAACACTGCACAGTGCTCCAAGTGTGGTCTAACCAAGGTATATGGAGACCAGAACTGTGCACAGTGCTCCAAGTGTGGTTGAACCAAGGTATATGGAGACCAGAACTGTGCACGGTGCTCCAAGTGTGCTCTAACCAAGGCATATGGAAACCAGAACTGTGCATGGTGCTCCAAGTGTGGTCTAAGCAAGGGGTATGTAGACCAGAACTGTGCACAGTGCTCCAAGTGTGGTCTAACCAAGGTTTCTGGAGACCAGGACTGTGCACAGTGCTCCAAGTGTGGTCTAACCAAGGTATATGGAGACCAGAAATGTGCAGTGCTCCAAGTGTGGTCTAACCAAAATATATGGAGACCGGAACTGTGCACAGTGCTCCAAGTGTGGCCTAACCAAGGGATATGGAGACTAGAACTGTGCTCAGTGCTGCAAGTGTGGTCTAACCAAGGTATATGGAGACCAGAACTGTGCACAGTGCTCCAAGTGTGGTCTAACCAAGGTATATGGAGACCAGAACAGTGCACAGTGCTCCAAGTGTGGTCTAACCAAGGTATATGGAGACCAGAACTGTGTACAGTGCTCCAAGTGTGGTCTAACCAAGGTATATGGAGACCAGAACTCTGCACAGTGCTCCAAGTGTGGTCTAACCAATGGGATATGGAGACCAGGACTGCGCACAATGCTCCAAGTGTGGTCTAACCAAGGTATATGAGGACCAGGACTGTGCACAGTGCTCCAAGTGTGGTCTAACCAAGGTATACAGTGACCAGAACTGTGCACAGTGCTCCAAGTGTGGTCTAACCAAGGCATCTGGAGCCCTGAACTGTGCACAGCGCTTCAAGTGTGGTCTAATCAAGGTATATGGAGACCAGCACTGTTCACAGTGCTCCAAGTGTGGTCTAACCCAGGTATATGGAGGCCAGAATTGTGCACAGTGCTCCAAGTGTAGTCTAACCAAGGTATATGGAGACCTGAACTGTGCACAGTGCTCCAAGTTTGGGCTAACCCAGGTATATGGAGACCATAACTGTGTACAGTGCTCCAAGTGTGGTCTAACCAAGGTATATGGAGAACAGAACTGTGCACAGTGCTCCAAGTGTGGTCTAACCCAGGTATATGGAGACCAGAACTGTGCATAGTGCTCCAAGTGCAGTCTAAGCAAGGTTTATGGAGACCTGAACTGTGCACAGTGCTCCAAGTGTGGATTAACCAAGGTATATGGTGACCAGGACTGTGCACAGTGCTCCAAGTGCAGTCTAACCAAGGGATATGGAGACCAGAACACTGCACAGTGCTCCAAGTGTGGTCTAACCAAGGTATGTGGAGACCAGAACTGTGCACGGTGCTCCAAGTATGGTCTAACCAAGGCATATGGAGACCAGAACTGTGCATGGTGCTCCAAGTGTGGTCTAAGCAAGGGATATGTAGACCAGAACTGTGCACAGTGCTCCCAAGTGTGGTCTAACCATGGTATATGGAGACCAGGACTGTGCACAGTGCTCCAAGTGTGGTCTAACCAAGGTATATGGAAACCAGAACTGTGCAGTGCTCCAAGTGTGGTCTAACCAAAATATATGGAGACCGGAATTGTGCACAGTGCTCCAAGTGTGGCCTAACCAAGGGATATGGAGACCAGAACTGTGCTCAGTGCTGCAAGTGTGGTCTAACCAAGGCATATGGAGACCAGAACTGTGCACAGTGCTCCAAGTGTGGTCTAACCAAGGTATATGGAGACCAGAACGGTGCACGGTGCTCCAAGTGTGGTCTAACCAAGGTATATGGAGACCAGAACTGTACACAGTGCTCCAAGTGTGGTCTAACCAAGGTATATGGAGACCAGAACTGTGCACGGTGCTCCAAGTGTGGTCTAACCAAGGTATATGGAGACCAGAACTGTGCACAGTGCTCCAAGTGTGGTCTAACCAATTTATATGGAGACCAGAACTGTGCACAGTGCTCCAAGTGTGGTCTAAGCAAGTTATATGAAGACCAGAACTGTGCACAGTGCTCCAAGTGTGGTCTAACCAAGGCATATGGAGACGAGAACTGTGCACAGTGCTCCAAGTGTGGTCTAACCAGGGTATATGGGGACCAGAACTGTGCACAGTGCTCCAAGTCTGGTCTAACCAAGGTATATGGAGACCACAACTGTGCACAGTGCTCCAAGTGTGGTCTAACCAAGGTATATGGAGACCAGAATTGTGCACGGTGCTCCAAGTGTGGTCTAACCCAGGTATATGGAGACCAGAACTGTGCACAGTGCTCCAAGTGTGGTCTAATCAAGGTATATGGAGACCAGGACTGTGCACAGTGTTCCAAGTGTGGTCTAACCAAGGTATACGGAGACCAGAACTGTGCACAGTGCTCTAAGTGTGTTCTACCCAAGGTATACAGTGACCAGAACTGTGCACAGTGCTCCAAGTGTGGTCTAACCAAGGCATATGGAGACCTGAACTGTGCACAGTGCTTCAAGTGTGGACAAATCAAGGTATATGGAGACCAGCACTGTTCACAGTGCTCCAAGTGTGGTCTAACCCAGATATATAGAAACATAGAAGATAGGAGCAGGAGTAGGCCATTCGGCCCCTCGAGTCTGCTCCGCTATTCAATGTGATCATGGCTGATCATCCACGTTCAGTTCCCTCTCCATGCTTTCTCCCCGTACCCCTTCATCCCTTTAGCCTTAAGAAATATATTGAACTCCTTCTTGAACATACTTAATGAATTGGCCTCTACTGCCTTCTGTGGTAGAGAATTTCACAGATTCATCACTCTCTGGGTGAAGAATTTCCTCCTCATTTCTGTCCTAAAAGGCCTACCCCTTATCCTTCGACTGCGACCCCTGGTTCTGGATTCCCCAACCATCGAGAACATCCTCCCTGCATGTAGTCTATCCAGTCCTGCCAGAATTTTATAAGTTTCAATGAGAGCCCCTATCATTCTTCTAAACTCCAGCGAGTACAAGCCCAATCGTCCCAGTCTCTCCTCATACGTCATTCCTGCCATCCCAGGTAACAGCCTGGTGAATCTTCGCTGAACTCCTTCCATGGCTAGAACATCCTTCCTCAGATAAGGTGACCAAAACTGCACACAATACTGAAGATGTGGTCTCACCAAGGACCTGTACAACTGCAGCAAGACATCCTTGCTCCTGTACTCGAACCCTCTCGCTACGAAGGCCAACATACCATTTGGAGACCAAAACTGTGCACATTGATCCAAGTGTGGTCTAACCCAGGTATATGGAGACCTGTACTGTGCACAGTGCTCCAGGTGTGGTCTAACCAAGGTATATGGAGACCAGAACTGTGCACAGTGCTCCAAGTGTGGTCTAACCAACGTATATGGAGACCTGAACTGTGCACAGTGCTCCAAGTATGGTCTAACCCAGGTATATGGAGCCCAAAACTGTGCACAGTGCTCCAAGTGCAGTCTAACCAAGGGATATGGAGACCAGGACTGTGCACAGTGCTCCAAGTGCAGTCTAACCAAGGTATATGGAGACCTGAACTGTGCACAGTGATCCAAGTGTGGATCAACCAAGGGATATGGAGACCAGGACTGTGCACAGTGCTCCAAGTGTGGTCTACCCCAGGTATATGGAGACCAGAATTGTGCACAGTGCTCCAAGTGTAGTCTAAGCAAGGTTTATGGAGACCTGAACTGTGCACAGTGCTCCAAGTGTGGTTGAACCAAGGTATATGGCGACCAGAACTGTGCACGGTGCTCCAAGTGTGGTCTAACCAAGGTATATGGAGACCAGAACTGTGCACAGTGCTCCAAGTGTGGTTGAACCAAGGTATATGGCGACCAGAACTGTGCACGGTGCTCCAAGTGTGGTCTAACCAAGGCATATGGAAACCAGAACTGTGCATGGTGCTCCAAGTGTGGTCTAAGGAAGGGATATGTAGACCAGAACTGTGCACAGTGCTCCAAGTGTGGTCTAACCAAGGTATATGGAGACCAGGACTGTGCACAGTGCTCCAAGTGTGGTCTAACCAAGGTATATGGAGACCACTAATGTGCAGTGCTCCAAGTGTGGTCTAACCAAAATATATGGAGACCAGAACTGTGCACAGTGCTCCAAGTGTGGCATAACCAAGGGATATGGAGACTAGAACTGTGCTCAGTGCTGCAAGTGTGGTCTAACCAAGGTATATGGAGACCAGAACTGTGCACAGTGCTCCAAGTGTGGTCTAACCAAGGTATATGGAGACCAGAACAGTGCACAGTGCTCCAAGTGTGGTCTAACCAAGGTATATGGAGACCAGAACGGTGCACGGTGCTCCAAGTGTGGTCTAACCAAGGTATATGGAGACCAGAACTGTGCACAGTACTCCAAGTGTGGCCTAACCAAGGTATATGTAGACCAGAACTGTGCACAGTGCTCCAAGTGCGGTCTAAGCAAGTTATATGAAGACCAGAACTGTGCACAATGCTCCAGGTGTGGTCTAACCAAGGGATATGGAGACCAGAACTGTGCACAGTGCTCCAAGTGTCGTCGAACCAAGGTATATGGAGACCAGAACTGTGCACAGTGCTCAAAGTGTCGTCTAATCAAGGTATGTGGAGACCAGAACTGTGCACAGTGCTCCAAGTGTGATCTAAACAAGGTATATGGAGACCAGAACTGTGCACAATGCTCCAAGTGTGGTCTAACCAAGGTACATGGAGACCAGGACTGTGCACAATGCTCCAAGTGTGGTCTAACCAAGGGATGTGGAGACCAGAACTGTGCACAGTGCTCCAAGTGTGGTCGAACCAAGCTATATGGAGACCAGAACTGTGCACAGTGCTCCAAGTGCGGTCTAATCAAGGTATGTGGAGACCAGAACTGTGCACAGTGCTCCAAGTGTGATCTAAACAAGGTATATGGAGACCAGAACTGTGCACAGTGCTCCAAGTGTGGTGTAAGCAAGTTATATGAAGAGCAGAACTGTGCACAGTGCTCCAAGTGTGGTCTAATCAAGGTTTATGGAGACCAGAACTGTGCACAGTGCTCCAAGTGTGGTCTTACCAAGGTATATGGAGACCAGAACTGTGCACAGTGCTCCAAGTGTGGTCGAACCAAGGTATATGGAGACCAGAACTGTGCACAGTGCTCCAAGTGTGGTCTAACCAAGGTATGTGGAGACCAGAACTGTGCACGGTGCTCCAAGTATGGTCTAACCAAGGCATATGGAGACCAGAACTGTGCATGGTGCTCCAAGTGTGGTCTAAGCAAGGGATATGTAGACCAGAACTGTGCACAGTGCTCCCAAGTGTGGTCTAACCATGGTATATGGAGACCAGGACTGTGCACAGTGCTCCAAGTGTGGTCTAACCAAGGTATATGGAAACCAGAACTGTGCAGTGCTCCAAGTGTGGTCTAACCAAAATATATGGAGACCGGAATTGTGCACAGTGCTCCAAGTGTGGCCTAACCAAGGGATATGGAGACCAGAACTGTGCTCAGTGCTGCAAGTGTGGTCTAACCAAGGCATATGGAGACCAGAACTGTGCACAGTGCTCCAAGTGTGGTCTAACCAAGGTATATGGAGACCAGAACGGTGCACGGTGCTCCAAGTGTGGTCTAACCAAGGTATATGGAGACCAGAACTGTACACAGTGCTCCAAGTGTGGTCTAACCAAGGTATATGGAGACCAGAACTGTGCACGGTGCTCCAAGTGTGGTCTAACCAAGGTATATGGAGACCAGAACTGTGCACAGTGCTCCAAGTGTGGTCTAACCAATTTATATGGAGACCAGAACTGTGCACAGTGCTCCAAGTGTGGTCTAAGCAAGTTATATGAAGACCAGAACTGTGCACAGTGCTCCAAGTGTGGTCTAACCAAGGCATATGGAGACGAGAACTGTGCACAGTGCTCCAAGTGTGGTCTAACCAGGGTATATGGGGACCAGAACTGTGCACAGTGCTCCAAGTCTGGTCTAACCAAGGTATATGGAGACCACAACTGTGCACAGTGCTCCAAGTGTGGTCTAACCAAGGTATATGGAGACCAGAATTGTGCACGGTGCTCCAAGTGTGGTCTAACCCAGGTATATGGAGACCAGAACTGTGCACAGTGCTCCAAGTGTGGTCTAATCAAGGTATATGGAGACCAGGACTGTGCACAGTGTTCCAAGTGTGGTCTAACCAAGGTTTATGGAGACCTGAACTGTGCACAGTGCTCCAAGTGTGGTTGAACCAAGGTATATGGCGACCAGAACTGTGCACAGTGCTCCAAGTGTGGTCTAATCAAGGTATATGGAGACCAGGACTGTGCACAGTGTTCCAAGTGTGGTCTAACCAAGGTATACGGAGACCAGAACTGTGCACAGTGCTCTAAGTGTGTTCTACCCAAGGTATACAGTGACCAGAACTGTGCACAGTGCTCCAAGTGTGGTCTAACCAAGGCATATGGAGACCTGAACTGTGCACAGTGCTTCAAGTGTGGACAAATCAAGGTATATGGAGACCAGCACTGTTCACAGTGCTCCAAGTGTGGTCTAACCCAGATATATAGAAACATAGAAGATAGGAGCAGGAGTAGGCCATTCGGCCCCTCGAGTCTGCTCCGCTATTCAATGTGATCATGGCTGATCATCCACGTTCAGTTCCCTCTCCATGCTTTCTCCCCGTACCCCTTCATCCCTTTAGCCTTAAGAAATATATTGAACTCCTTCTTGAACATACTTAATGAATTGGCCTCTACTGCCTTCTGTGGTAGAGAATTTCACAGATTCATCACTCTCTGGGTGAAGAATTTCCTCCTCATTTCTGTCCTAAAAGGCCTACCCCTTATCCTTCGACTGCGACCCCTGGTTCTGGATTCCCCAACCATCGAGAACATCCTCCCTGCATGTAGTCTATCCAGTCCTGCCAGAATTTTATAAGTTTCAATGAGAGCCCCTATCATTCTTCTAAACTCCAGCGAGTACAAGCCCAATCGTCCCAGTCTCTCCTCATACGTCATTCCTGCCATCCCAGGTAACAGCCTGGTGAATCTTCGCTGAACTCCTTCCATGGCTAGAACATCCTTCCTCAGATAAGGTGACCAAAACTGCACACAATACTGAAGATGTGGTCTCACCAAGGACCTGTACAACTGCAGCAAGACATCCTTGCTCCTGTACTCGAACCCTCTCGCTACGAAGGCCAACATACCATTTGGAGACCAAAACTGTGCACATTGATCCAAGTGTGGTCTAACCCAGGTATATGGAGACCTGTACTGTGCACAGTGCTCCAGGTGTGGTCTAACCAAGGTATATGGAGACCAGAACTGTGCACAGTGCTCCAAGTGTGGTCTAACCAACGTATATGGAGACCTGAACTGTGCACAGTGCTCCAAGTATGGTCTAACCCAGGTATATGGAGCCCAAAACTGTGCACAGTGCTCCAAGTGCAGTCTAACCAAGGGATATGGAGACCAGGACTGTGCACAGTGCTCCAAGTGCAGTCTAACCAAGGTATATGGAGACCTGAACTGTGCACAGTGATCCAAGTGTGGATCAACCAAGGGATATGGAGACCAGGACTGTGCACAGTGCTCCAAGTGTGGTCTACCCCAGGTATATGGAGACCAGAATTGTGCACAGTGCTCCAAGTGTAGTCTAAGCAAGGTTTATGGAGACCTGAACTGTGCACAGTGCTCCAAGTGTGGTTGAACCAAGGTATATGGCGACCAGAACTGTGCACGGTGCTCCAAGTGTGGTCTAACCAAGGTATATGGAGACCAGAACTGTGCACAGTGCTCCAAGTGTGGTTGAACCAAGGTATATGGCGACCAGAACTGTGCACGGTGCTCCAAGTGTGGTCTAACCAAGGCATATGGAAACCAGAACTGTGCATGGTGCTCCAAGTGTGGTCTAAGGAAGGGATATGTAGACCAGAACTGTGCACAGTGCTCCAAGTGTGGTCTAACCAAGGTATATGGAGACCAGGACTGTGCACAGTGCTCCAAGTGTGGTCTAACCAAGGTATATGGAGACCACTAATGTGCAGTGCTCCAAGTGTGGTCTAACCAAAATATATGGAGACCAGAACTGTGCACAGTGCTCCAAGTGTGGCATAACCAAGGGATATGGAGACTAGAACTGTGCTCAGTGCTGCAAGTGTGGTCTAACCAAGGTATATGGAGACCAGAACTGTGCACAGTGCTCCAAGTGTGGTCTAACCAAGGTATATGGAGACCAGAACAGTGCACAGTGCTCCAAGTGTGGTCTAACCAAGGTATATGGAGACCAGAACGGTGCACGGTGCTCCAAGTGTGGTCTAACCAAGGTATATGGAGACCAGAACTGTGCACAGTACTCCAAGTGTGGCCTAACCAAGGTATATGTAGACCAGAACTGTGCACAGTGCTCCAAGTGCGGTCTAAGCAAGTTATATGAAGACCAGAACTGTGCACAATGCTCCAGGTGTGGTCTAACCAAGGGATATGGAGACCAGAACTGTGCACAGTGCTCCAAGTGTCGTCGAACCAAGGTATATGGAGACCAGAACTGTGCACAGTGCTCAAAGTGTCGTCTAATCAAGGTATGTGGAGACCAGAACTGTGCACAGTGCTCCAAGTGTGATCTAAACAAGGTATATGGAGACCAGAACTGTGCACAATGCTCCAAGTGTGGTCTAACCAAGGTACATGGAGACCAGGACTGTGCACAATGCTCCAAGTGTGGTCTAACCAAGGGATGTGGAGACCAGAACTGTGCACAGTGCTCCAAGTGTGGTCGAACCAAGCTATATGGAGACCAGAACTGTGCACAGTGCTCCAAGTGCGGTCTAATCAAGGTATGTGGAGACCAGAACTGTGCACAGTGCTCCAAGTGTGATCTAAACAAGGTATATGGAGACCAGAACTGTGCACAGTGCTCCAAGTGTGGTGTAAGCAAGTTATATGAAGAGCAGAACTGTGCACAGTGCTCCAAGTGTGGTCTAATCAAGGTTTATGGAGACCAGAACTGTGCACAGTGCTCCAAGTGTGGTCTTACCAAGGTATATGGAGACCAGAACTGTGCACAGTGCTCCAAGTGTGGTCGAACCAAGGTATATGGAGACCAGAACTGTGCACAGTGCTCCAAGTGTGGTCTAACCAAGGTATGTGGAGACCAGAACTGTGCACGGTGCTCCAAGTATGGTCTAACCAAGGCATATGGAGACCAGAACTGTGCATGGTGCTCCAAGTGTGGTCTAAGCAAGGGATATGTAGACCAGAACTGTGCACAGTGCTCCCAAGTGTGGTCTAACCATGGTATATGGAGACCAGGACTGTGCACAGTGCTCCAAGTGTGGTCTAACCAAGGTATATGGAAACCAGAACTGTGCAGTGCTCCAAGTGTGGTCTAACCAAAATATATGGAGACCGGAATTGTGCACAGTGCTCCAAGTGTGGCCTAACCAAGGGATATGGAGACCAGAACTGTGCTCAGTGCTGCAAGTGTGGTCTAACCAAGGCATATGGAGACCAGAACTGTGCACAGTGCTCCAAGTGTGGTCTAACCAAGGTATATGGAGACCAGAACGGTGCACGGTGCTCCAAGTGTGGTCTAACCAAGGTATATGGAGACCAGAACTGTACACAGTGCTCCAAGTGTGGTCTAACCAAGGTATATGGAGACCAGAACTGTGCACGGTGCTCCAAGTGTGGTCTAACCAAGGTATATGGAGACCAGAACTGTGCACAGTGCTCCAAGTGTGGTCTAACCAATTTATATGGAGACCAGAACTGTGCACAGTGCTCCAAGTGTGGTCTAAGCAAGTTATATGAAGACCAGAACTGTGCACAGTGCTCCAAGTGTGGTCTAACCAAGGCATATGGAGACGAGAACTGTGCACAGTGCTCCAAGTGTGGTCTAACCAGGGTATATGGGGACCAGAACTGTGCACAGTGCTCCAAGTCTGGTCTAACCAAGGTATATGGAGACCACAACTGTGCACAGTGCTCCAAGTGTGGTCTAACCAAGGTATATGGAGACCAGAATTGTGCACGGTGCTCCAAGTGTGGTCTAACCCAGGTATATGGAGACCAGAACTGTGCACAGTGCTCCAAGTGTGGTCTAATCAAGGTATATGGAGACCAGGACTGTGCACAGTGTTCCAAGTGTGGTCTAACCAAGGTTTATGGAGACCTGAACTGTGCACAGTGCTCCAAGTGTGGTTGAACCAAGGTATATGGCGACCAGAACTGTGCACAGTGCTCCAAGTGTGGTCTAATCAAGGTATATGGAGACCAGGACTGTGCACAGTGTTCCAAGTGTGGTCTAACCAAGGTATACGGAGACCAGAACTGTGCACAGTGCTCTAAGTGTGTTCTACCCAAGGTATACAGTGACCAGAACTGTGCACAGTGCTCCAAGTGTGGTCTAACCAAGGCATATGGAGACCTGAACTGTGCACAGTGCTTCAAGTGTGGACAAATCAAGGTATATGGAGACCAGCACTGTTCACAGTGCTCCAAGTGTGGTCTAACCCAGATATATAGAAACATAGAAGATAGGAGCAGGAGTAGGCCATTCGGCCCCTCGAGTCTGCTCCGCTATTCAATGTGATCATGGCTGATCATCCACGTTCAGTTCCCTCTCCATGCTTTCTCCCCGTACCCCTTCATCCCTTTAGCCTTAAGAAATATATTGAACTCCTTCTTGAACATACTTAATGAATTGGCCTCTACTGCCTTCTGTGGTAGAGAATTTCACAGATTCATCACTCTCTGGGTGAAGAATTTCCTCCTCATTTCTGTCCTAAAAGGCCTACCCCTTATCCTTCGACTGCGACCCCTGGTTCTGGATTCCCCAACCATCGAGAACATCCTCCCTGCATGTAGTCTATCCAGTCCTGCCAGAATTTTATAAGTTTCAATGAGAGCCCCTATCATTCTTCTAAACTCCAGCGAGTACAAGCCCAATCGTCCCAGTCTCTCCTCATACGTCATTCCTGCCATCCCAGGTAACAGCCTGGTGAATCTTCGCTGAACTCCTTCCATGGCTAGAACATCCTTCCTCAGATAAGGTGACCAAAACTGCACACAATACTGAAGATGTGGTCTCACCAAGGACCTGTACAACTGCAGCAAGACATCCTTGCTCCTGTACTCGAACCCTCTCGCTACGAAGGCCAACATACCATTTGGAGACCAAAACTGTGCACATTGATCCAAGTGTGGTCTAACCCAGGTATATGGAGACCTGTACTGTGCACAGTGCTCCAGGTGTGGTCTAACCAAGGTATATGGAGACCAGAACTGTGCACAGTGCTCCAAGTGTGGTCTAACCAACGTATATGGAGACCTGAACTGTGCACAGTGCTCCAAGTATGGTCTAACCCAGGTATATGGAGCCCAAAACTGTGCACAGTGCTCCAAGTGCAGTCTAACCAAGGGATATGGAGACCAGGACTGTGCACAGTGCTCCAAGTGCAGTCTAACCAAGGTATATGGAGACCTGAACTGTGCACAGTGATCCAAGTGTGGATCAACCAAGGGATATGGAGACCAGGACTGTGCACAGTGCTCCAAGTGTGGTCTACCCCAGGTATATGGAGACCAGAATTGTGCACAGTGCTCCAAGTGTAGTCTAAGCAAGGTTTATGGAGACCTGAACTGTGCACAGTGCTCCAAGTGTGGTTGAACCAAGGTATATGGCGACCAGAACTGTGCACGGTGCTCCAAGTGTGGTCTAACAAGGTATATGGAGACCAGAACTGTGCACAGTGCTCCAAGTGTGGTTGAACCAAGGTATATGGCGACCAGAACTGTGCACGGTGCTCCAAGTGTGGTCTAACCAAGGCATATGGAAACCAGAACTGTGCATGGTGCTCCAAGTGTGGTCTAAGGAAGGGATATGTAGACCAGAACTGTGCACAGTGCTCCAAGTGTGGTCTAACCAAGGTATATGGAGACCAGGACTGTGCACAGTGCTCCAAGTGTGGTCTAACCAAGGTATATGGAGACCACTAATGTGCAGTGCTCCAAGTGTGGTCTAACCAAAATATATGGAGACCAGAACTGTGCACAGTGCTCCAAGTGTGGCATAACCAAGGGATATGGAGACTAGAACTGTGCTCAGTGCTGCAAGTGTGGTCTAACCAAGGTATATGGAGACCAGAACTGTGCACAGTGCTCCAAGTGTGGTCTAACCAAGGTATATGGAGACCAGAACAGTGCACAGTGCTCCAAGTGTGGTCTAACCAAGGTATATGGAGACCAGAACGGTGCACGGTGCTCCAAGTGTGGTCTAACCAAGGTATATGGAGACCAGAACTGTGCACAGTACTCCAAGTGTGGCCTAACCAAGGTATATGTAGACCAGAACTGTGCACAGTGCTCCAAGTGCGGTCTAAGCAAGTTATATGAAGACCAGAACTGTGCACAATGCTCCAGGTGTGGTCTAACCAAGGGATATGGAGACCAGAACTGTGCACAGTGCTCCAAGTGTCGTCGAACCAAGGTATATGGAGACCAGAACTGTGCACAGTGCTCAAAGTGTCGTCTAATCAAGGTATGTGGAGACCAGAACTGTGCACAGTGCTCCAAGTGTGATCTAAACAAGGTATATGGAGACCAGAACTGTGCACAATGCTCCAAGTGTGGTCTAACCAAGGTACATGGAGACCAGGACTGTGCACAATGCTCCAAGTGTGGTCTAACCAAGGGATGTGGAGACCAGAACTGTGCACAGTGCTCCAAGTGTGGTCGAACCAAGCTATATGGAGACCAGAACTGTGCACAGTGCTCCAAGTGCGGTCTAATCAAGGTATGTGGAGACCAGAACTGTGCACAGTGCTCCAAGTGTGATCTAAACAAGGTATATGGAGACCAGAACTGTGCACAGTGCTCCAAGTGTGGTGTAAGCAAGTTATATGAAGAGCAGAACTGTGCACAGTGCTCCAAGTGTGGTCTAATCAAGGTTTATGGAGACCAGAACTGTGCACAGTGCTCCAAGTGTGGTCTTACCAAGGTATATGGAGACCAGAACTGTGCACAGTGCTCCAAGTGTGGTCGAACCAAGGTATATGGAGACCAGAACTGTGCACAGTGCTCCAAATGTGGTCTAATCAAGGTATGTGGAGACCAGAACTGTGCACAGTGCTCCAAGGGTGATCTAAACAAGGTATATGGAGACCAGAACTGTGCACAGTTCTCCAAGTGTGGTCTAACCAAGGTATCTGGAGACCAGAACTGTGCACAGTGCTCCAAGTGTGGTCTAATCAAGGTATGTGGAGACCAGAACTGTGCACAGTGCTCCAAGTGTGATCTAAACAAGGTATATGGAGACCAGAACTGTGCACAGTGCTCCAAGTGTGGTCTAACCAAGGTATATGGAGACCGGGACTGTGCATAGTGCTCCAAGTGTGGTCTAACCAAGGGATATGGAGACCAGAACTGTGCACAGTGCTCCAAGTGTGGTCTAACCAAGGTATGTGGAGACCAGAACTGTGCACAGTGCTCCAAGTTTGGTCTAACCAAGGCATATGGAGACCAGAACTGTGCACAATGCTCCAAGTGTGGTCTAAGCAAGGTATACGGAGACCAGAACTGTGCACAGTGCTCGAAGTGTGGTCTAACCAAGGTATATGGAGACCAGAACTGTGCACGGTGCTCCAAGTGTGGTCTAACCCAGGTATATGGAGACCAGAACTGTGCACAATGCTCCAAGTGTGGTCTAACCAAGGTTTATGGAGACCAGGACTGTGCACAGTGTTCCAAGTGTGGTCTAACCAAGGGATACGGAGACCAGAACTGTGCACAGTGCTCCAAGTGTGGTCTAACCAAGGCATATGGAGACCTGAACTGTGCACAGTGCTTCAAGTGTGGTCTAATCAAGGTATATGGAGACCAGCACTGTTCACAGTGCTCCAAGTGTGGTCTAACCCAGATATGTAGAAACATAGAAGATAGGAGCAGGAGTAGGCCATTCGGCTCCTCGAGTCTGCTCCGCTATTCAATGTGATCAAGGTTGATCATCCAAGTTCAGTACCCGCTCCATGCTTTCTCCCCGTACCCCTTGATCCCTTTAGCCTTAAGAAATATATTCAACTCCTTCTTGAACATACTTAATGAATTGGCCTCTACTGCCTTCTGTGGTAGAGAATTTCACAGATTCATCACTCTCTGGGTGAAGAATTTCCTCCTCATTTCTGTCCTAAAAGGCCTACCCCTTATCCTTCGACTGTGACCCCTGGTTCTGGATTCCCCGACCATCGAGAATATCCTCCCTGCATGTAGTCTGTCCAGTCCTGCCAGAATTTTATAAGTTTCAATGAGAGCCCCTATCATTCTTCTAAACTCCAGCGAGTACAAGCCCAATCGTCCCAGTCTCTCCTCATACGTCATTCCTGCCATCCCAGGTAACAGCCTGGGGAACCTTCGCTGAACTCCTTCCACGGCAAGAACATCCTTCCTCAGATAAGGCGACCAAAACTGCACACAATACTGAAGATGTGGTCTCACCAAGGACCTGTACAACTGCAGCAAGACATCCTTGCTCCTGTACTTGAACCCTCTCGCTACGAAGGCCAACATACCATTTGGAGACCAAAACTGTGCACATTGATCCAGGTGTGGTCTAACCCAGGTATATGGAGACCAGGACCGTGCACAGTGCTCCAGGTGTGGTCTAACTCAGGTATATGGAGACCTGAACTGTGCACAGTGCTCCAGGTGTGGTCTAACCAAGGTATATGGAGACCAGAACTGTGCACAGTGCTCCAAGTGTGGTCTAACCAACGTATATGGAGACCTGAACTGTGCACAGTGCTCCAAGTATGGTCTAACCCAGGTATATGGAGCCCAAAACTGTGCACAGTGCTCCAAGTGTAGTCTAACCAAGGGATATGGAGACCAGGACTGTGCACAGTGCTCCAAGTGCAGTCTAACCAAGGTATATGGAGACCTGAACTGTGCACAGTGCTCCAAGTGTGGATTAACCAAGGGATATGGAGACCAGGACCGTGCACAGTGCTCCAAGTGTGGTCTAACCCAGGTATATGGAGACCAGAATTGTGCACAGTGCTCCAAGTGTGGTCTAACCAAGGTATATGGAGACCAGAACTGTGCACAGTGCTCCAAGTGTGGTCTAACCAAGGTATATGGAGACCTGAACTGTGCACAGTGTTCCAGGTGTGGTCTAACACAGCTATATGGAGCCCAAAACTGTGCACAGTGCTCCAAGTGTGGTCTAACCAAGGGATATGGAGACCAGGACTGTGCACAGTGCTCCAAGTGTGGTCGAACCCAGATATATGGAGACCAGAACTGTGCATAGTGCTCCAAGTGTAGTCTAACCCAGGTATATGGAGCCCAAAACTGTGCACAGTGCTCCAAGTGTAGTCTAACCAAGGGATATGGAGACCAGGACTGTGCACAGTGCTCCAAGTGCAGTCTAACCAAGGTATATGGAGACCTGAACTGTGCACAGTGCTCCAAGTGTGGATTAACCAAGGGATATGGAGACCAGGACTGTGCACAGTGCTCCAAGTGTGGTCTAACCCAGTTATATGGAGACCAGAATTGTGCACAGTGCTCCAAGTGTGGTCTAACCAAGGTATATGGAGACCAGAACTGTGCACAGTGCTCCAAGTGTGGTCTAACCAAGGTATATGGAGACCTGAACTGTGCACAGTGTTCCAGGTGTGGTCTAACACAGCTATATGGAGCCCAAAACTGTGCACAGTGCTCCAAGTGTGGTCTAACCAAGGGATATGGAGACCAGGACTGTGCACAGTGCTCCAAATGTGGTCGAACCCAGATATATGGAGACCAGAACTGTGCATAGTGCTCCAAGTGTAGTCTAAGCAAGGTTTATGGAGACCTGAACTGTGCACAATGCTCCAAGTGTGGATTAACCAAGGTATATGGAGACCAGGACTGTGCACAGTGCTCCAAGTGCAGTCTAACCAAGGGATATGGAGACCAGAACACTGCACAGTGCTCCAAGTGTGGTCTAACCAAGGTATATGGAGACCAGAACTGTGCACAGTGCTCCAAGTGTGGTTGAACCAAGGTATATGGAGACCAGAACTGTGCACGGTGCTCCAAGTGTGGTCTAACCAAGGCATATGGAGACCAGAACTGTGCATGGTGCTCCAAGTGTGGTCTAAGCAAGGGATATGTAGACCAGAACTGTGCACAGTGCTCCAAGTGTGGTCTAACCAAGGGGTATGGAGACCAGGACTGTGCACAGTGCTCCAAGTGTGGCCTAACCAAGGGATATGGAGACCAGAACTGTGCTCAGTGCTGCAAGTGTGGTCTAACCAAGGCATATGGAGACCAGGACTGTGCACAATGCTCCAAGTGTGGTCGAACCAAGGTATATGGAGACCAGAACTGCGCACAGTGCTCCAAGTGTGGTCTAATCAAGGTATGTGGAGACCAGAACTGTGCACAGTGCTCCAATTGTGATCTGAACAAGGTATATGGAGACCAGAACTGTGCACAGTGCTCCAAGTGTGGTGTAAGCAAGTTATATGAAGACCAGAACTGTTCACAGTGCTCCAAGTATGGTCTAATCAAGGTTTATGGAGACCAGAGCTGTGCACAATGCTCCAAGTGTGGTCTAACCAAGGTATATGGAGACCAGAACTGTGCACAGTGCTCCAAGTCTGGTCTAACCAAGGTATATGGAGACCACAACTGTGCACAGTGCTCCAAGTGTGGTCTAACCAAGGTATATGGAGACCAGAACTGTGCACGGTGCTCCAAGTGTGGTCTAACCCAGGTATATGGAGACCAGAACTGTGCACAGTGCTCCAAGTGTGGTCTAACCAAGGTATATGGAGACCAGGACTGTGCACAGTGTTCCAAGTGTGGTCTAACCAAGGTATACGGAGACCAGAACTGTGCACAGTGCTCCAAGTGTGGTCTAACCAAGGCATATGGAGACCTGAACTGTGCACAGTGCTTCAAGTGTGGTCTAATCAAGGTATATGGAGACCAGCACTGTTCACAGTGCTCCAAGTGTGATCTAACCCAGATATATAGAAACATAGAAGATAGGAGCAGGAGTAGGCCATTCGGCCCCTCGAGTCTGCTCCGCTATTCAATGTGATCATGGCTGATCATCCAAGTTCAGTTCCCGCTCCATGCTTTCTCCCCGTACCCCTTCATCCCTTTAGCCTTAAGAAATATATTGAACTCCTTCTTGAACATACTTAATGAATTGGCCTCTACTGCCTTCTGTGGTAGAGAATTTCACAGATTCATCACTCTCTGGGTGAAGAATTTCCTCCTCATCTCTGTCCTAAAAGGCCTACCCCTTATCCTTCGACTGCGACCCCTGGTTCTGGATTCCCCGACCATCGAGAACATCCTCCCTGCATGTAGTCTGTCCAGTCCTGCCAGAATTTTATAAGTTTCAATGAGAGCCCCTATCATTCTTCTAAACTCCAGCGAGTACAAGCCCAATCGTCCCAGTCTCTCCTCATACGTCATTCCTGCCATCCCAGGTAACAGCCTGGTGAATCTTCGCTGAACTCCTTCCATGGCAAGAAAATCCTTCCTCAGATAAGGCGACCAAAACTGCACACAATACTGAAGATGTGGTCTCACCAAGGACCTGTACAACTGCAGCAAGACATC
>NC_140990.1:15703256-15779161 GCF_052327205.1 Somniosus microcephalus | reverse complement strand
TCTCTCTAACCTCCTCCAGCCCCACCGCCCTCCCTCTCTCTGTAACCTCCTCCAGCCCCACCGCCCTCCCTCTCTCTCTAACCTCCTCCAGCCCCACCGCCCTCCCTCTCTCTCTAACCTCCTCCAGCCCCACCGCCCTCCCTCTCTCTCTAACCTCCTCCAGCCCCACCGCCCTCCCTCTCTCTCTAACCTCCTCCAGCCCCACCGCCCTCCCTCTCTCTCTAACCTCCTCCAGCCCCACCGCCCTCCCTCTCTCTCTAACCTCCTCCAGCCCCACCGCCCTCCCTCTCTCTCTAACCTCCTCCAGCCCCACCGCCCTCCCTCTCTCTCTAACCTCCTCCAGCCCCACCGCCCTCCCTCTCTCTGTAACCTCCTCCAGCCCCACCGCCCTCCCTCTCTCTCTAACCTCCTCCAGCCCCACCGCCCTCCCTCTCTAACCTCCTCCAGCCCCACCGCCCTCCCTCTCTCTCTAACCTCCTCCAGCCCCACCGCCCTCCCTCCCTCTCTAACCTCCTCCAGCCCCACCGCCCTCCCTCTCTCTCTAACCTCCTCCAGCCCCACCGCCCTCCCTCTCTCTGTAACCTCCTCCAGCCCCACCGCCCTCCCTCTCTCTCTAACCTCCTCCAGCCCCACCGCCCTCCCTCTCTCTCTAACCTCCTCCAGCCCCACCGCCCTCCCTCTCTCTCTAACCTCCTCCAGCCCCACCGCCCTCCCTCTCTCTCTAACCTCCTCCAGCCCCACCGCCCTCCCTCCCTCTCTAACCTCCTCCAGCCCCCCCGCCCTCCCTCTCTCTCTAACCTCCTCCAGCCCCACCGCCCTCCCTCCCTCTCTAACCTCCTCCAGCCCCACCGCCCTCCCTCTCTCTCTAACCTCCTCCAGCCCCACCGCCCTCCCTCTCTCTCTAACCTCCTCCAGCCCCACCGCCCTCCCCCTCTAACCTCCTCCAGTCCCACCGCCCTCCCTCTCTCGAACCTCCTCCAGCCCCTCGGCCTCATCCCCTCTGCTTACCTCTAACCTCCTCCAGTCCCACCGCCCTCCCTCTCTAACCTCCTCCAGTCCCACTGCCCTCCCTCTCTCGAACCTCCTCCAGCCCCTCGGCCTCATCCCCTCTGCTCACCTCTCTAACCTCCTCCAGCCCCACCGCCCTCCCTCTCTCTCTAACCTCCTCCAGCCCCACCGCCCTCCCTCTCTCTGTAACCTCCTCCAGCCCCACCGCCCTCCCTCCCTCTCTAACCTCCTCCAGCCCCACCGCCCTCCCTCTCTCTGTAACCTCCTCCAGCCCCACCGCCCTCCCTCTCTCTCTAACCTCCTCCAGCCCCACCGCCCTCCCTCTCTAACCTCCTCCAGCCCCACCGCCCTCCCTCTCTCTCTAACCTCCTCCAGCCCCACCGCCCTCCCTCTCTCTGTAACCTCCTCCAGCCCCACCGCCCTCCCTCTCTCTCTAACCTCCTCCAGCCCCACCGCCCTCCCTCTCTCTCTAACCTCCTCCAGCCCCACCTCCCTCCCTCTCTCTCTAACCTCCTCCAGCCCCACCTCCCTCCCCCTCTCTCTAACCTCCTCCAGCCCCACTGCCCTCCCTCTCTCTCTGACCTCCTCCAGCACCACCTCCCTCCCTCTCTCTCTAACCTCCTCCAGCCCCAATCCCTCCCTCTCTCTCTCTAACCTCCTCCAGCCCCACCGCCCTCCCTCTCTCTCTAACCTCCTCCAGCCCCACCTCCCTCCCCCTCTCTCTAACCTCCTCCAGCCCCACCGCCCTCCCTCTCTCTCTAACCTCCTCCAGCCCCACCGCCCTCCCCCTCTCTCTAACCTCCTCCAGCCCCACCTCCCTCCCCCTCTCTCTAACCTCCTCCAGCCCCACCGCCCTCCCTCTCTCTCTAACCTCCTCCAGCCCCACCGCCCTCCCCCTCTCTCTAACCTCCTCCAGCCCCACCGCCCTCCCCCTCTCTCTAACCTCCTCCAGCCCCACCGCCCTCCCTCTCTCTCTAACCTCCTCCAGCCCCACCGCCCTCCCTCTCTAACCTCCTCCAGCCCCACCGCCCTCCCTCTCTCTCTAACCTCCTCCAGCCCCACCTCCCTCCCCCTCTCTCTAACCTCCTCCAGCCCCACCTCCCTCCCCCTCTCTCTAACCTCCTCCAGCCCCACCGCCCTCCCTCCCTCTCTCTGACCTCCTCCAGCCCCACCTCCCTCCCCCTCTCTCTAACCTCCTCCAGCCCCACCTCCCTCCCCCTCTCTCTAACCTCCTCCAGCCCCACCGCCCTCCCTCTCTCTTTAACCTCCTCCAGTCCCACCGCCCTCCCTCTCTCTCTAACCTCCTCCAGCCCCACCGCCCTCCCTCTCTCTCTAACCTCCTCCAGCCCCACCGCCCTCCCCCTCTCTCTAACCTCCTCCAGTCCCACCGCCCTCCCTCTCTCTCTCACCTCCTCCAGCCCCACCTCCCTCCCCCTCTCTAACCTCCTCCAGCCCCACCTCCCTCCCCCTCTCTCTAACCTCCTCCAGCCCCACCGCCCTCCCTCTCTCTCTAACCTCCTCCAGCCCCACCGCCCTCCCCCTCTCTCTAACCTCCTCCAGCCCCACCGCCCTCCCTCTCTCTCTAACCTCCTCGAGCCCCACCGCCCTCCCTCCCTCTCTAACCTCCTCCAGCCCCACCGCCCTCCCTCTCTCTCTGACCTCCTCCAGCCC
Organism: Somniosus microcephalus; assembly: GCF_052327205.1. Taxonomy (NCBI): domain Eukaryota; kingdom Metazoa; phylum Chordata; class Chondrichthyes; order Squaliformes; family Somniosidae; genus Somniosus; species Somniosus microcephalus. The sequence goes on along the minus strand of NC_140990.1, from coordinate 15,776,482 downwards.
CACCTCCCTCCCCCTCTCTCTAACCTCCTCCAGCCCCACCTCCCTCCCCCTCTCTCTAACGTCCTCCAGCCCCACCGCCCTCCCTCTCTCTCTAACCTCCTCCAGCCCCACCGCCCTCCCTCCCTCTCTCTGACCTCCTCCAGCCCCACCTCCCTCCCCCTCTCTCTAACCTCCTCCAGCCCCACCTCCCTCCCCCTCTCTCTAACCTCCTCCAGCCCCACCGCCCTCCCTCTCTCTCTAACCTCCTCCAGTCCCACCGCCCTCCCTCTCTCTCTAACCTCCTCCAGCCCCACCGCCCTCCCTCTCTCTCTAACCTCCTCCAGCCCCACCGCCCTCCCTCTCTCTCTAACCTCCTCCAGCCCCACCGCCCTCCCTCTCTTTCACCTCCTCCAGCCCCACCGCCCTCCCTCTCTCTCTAACCTCCTCCAGCCCCACCGCCCTCCCTCTCTCTCTAACCTCCTCCAGCCCCACCGCCCTCCCTCTCTCTCTAACCTCCTCCAGCCCCACCACCCTCCCTCCCTCTCTAACCTCCTCCAGCCCCACCTTCCCCCCCCCCCCCTCCCCCCAGTCTCTGCGCTCCTCCAATCCTGGATTCTTGCACCAATCCTGACTGTCAACGCCCCACCCCACCATCGGCGGCCGTGCCTCCTGCAGCCGAGGTTTTAAGCTCCTGTGGCATTGCCACCCCACACCTCTCTCCGTCTCTTCCTGTTACAACGCGCCTTAAAACCTACCTCTGACCGAGGTTTTCTTCACCTCTCCGAATATCTCCTTATGTGGCTCGATGTCACATTTTGTTTGATTTGTGCTCTTGTGAAGGCGCTATATGAATGCAAGTTGTTTGGAGCAGTGCTACCTGTAGTGCACGGAGCCCAGACTCCAGTCGGTGTGTGAAGGGGAAGGCCGAAAGACAGACAAAAACTGCTCAGTGTGAAATCACTGGGTGATGGGCAGAGGGGTGGGTGGGGGGGGCAGAGAGCTCGATGCCAAATCAATCTCTGGGCAAAGTAGGAGAAAGAAACACACGGGCGGGGTGGGGGAGGGGGGTGGAGGAGGAGGTGAGAGGGTGGCGTTGGGCCCCAGTGGTCAGCAGGGAGCCGAGCGTTGGGCCCCAGTGGTCAGCAGTGAGCCGAGCGTTGGGCCCCAGTGGTCAGCAGCGAGCCGAGCGTTGGGCCCCGGGGGTCAGCAGTGAGCCGAGCGTTGGGCCCCAGTGGTCAGCAGCAGTGAGCCGAGCGTTGGGCCCCAGTGGTCAGCAGTGAGCCGAGCGTTGGGCCCCAGTGGTCAGCAGCAGTGAGCCGAGCGTTGGGCCCCAGTGGTCAGCAGCGAGCCGAGCGTTGGGCCCCAGTGGTCAGCAGCAGTGAGCCGAGCGTTGGGCCCCGGGGGTCAGCAGTGAGCCGAGCGTTGGGCCCCAGTGGTCAGCAGCAGTGAGCCGAGCGTTGGGCCCCAGTGGTCAGCAGTGAGCCGAGCGTTGGGCCCCAGTGGTCAGCAGCAGTGAGCCGAGCGTTGGGCCCCAGTGGTCAGCAGCGAGCCGAGCGTTGGGCCCCAGTGGTCAGCAGCAGTGAGCCGAGCGTTGGGCCCCAGTGGTCAGCAGCGAGCCGAGCGTTGGGCCCCAGTGGTCAGCAGCGAGCCGAGCGTTGGGCCCCAGTGGTCAGCAGCGAGCCGAGCGTTGGGCCCCAGTGGTCAGCAGCGAGCCGAGCGTTGGGCCCCAGTGGTCAGCAGCGAGCCGAGCGTTGGGCCCCAGGGGTCAGCAGGGAGCCGAGCGTTGGGCCCCGGGGGTCAGCAGCGAGCCGAGCGTTGGGCCCCAGTGGTCAGCAGTGAGCCGAGCGTTGGGCCCCGGGGGTCAGCAGTGAGCCGAGCGTTGGGCCCCAGTGGTCAGCAGTGAGCCGAGCGTTGGGCCCCGGGGGTCAGCAGTGAGCCGAGCGTTGGGCCCCAGTGGTCAGCAGCAGTGAGCCGAGCGTTGGGCCCCAGTGGTCAGCAGCAGTGAGCCGAGCGTTGGGCCCCAGTGGTCAGCAGTGAGCCGAGCGTTGGGCCCCAGTGGTCAGCAGCAGTGAGCCGAGCGTTGGGCCCCAGTGGTCAGCAGCGAGCCGAGCGTTGGGCCCCAGTGGTCAGCAGCAGTGAGCCGAGCGTTGGGCCCCAGTGGTCAGCAGCGAGCCGAGCGTTGGGCCCCAGTGGTCAGCAGCGAGCCGAGCGTTGGGCCCCAGTGGTCAGCAGCGAGCCGAGCGTTGGGCCCCAGTGGTCAGCAGCGAGCCGAGCGTTGGGCCCCAGTGGTCAGCAGCGAGCCGAGCGTTGGGCCCTAGTGGTCAGCAGTGAGCCGAGCGTTGGGCCCCAGTGGTCAGCAGTGAGCCGAGCGTTGGGCCCCAGTGGTCAGCAGTGAGCCGAGCGTTGGGCCCCAGTGGTCAGCAGTGAGCCGAGCGTTGGGCCTCAGTGGTCAGCAGTGAGCCGAGCGTTGGGCCCCAGTGGTCAGCAGTGAGCCGAGCGTTGGGCCCCAGGGGTCAGCAGTGAGCCGAGCGTTGGGCCCCAGGGGTCAGCAGCGAGCCGAGCGTTGGGCCCCAGGGGTCAGCAGTGAGCCGAGCGTTGGGCCCCAGGGGTCAGCAGTGAGCCGAGCGTTGGGCCCTAGTGGTCAGCAGCGAGCCGAGCGTTGGGCCCCAGTGGTCAGCAGTGAGCCGAGCGTTGGGCCCCAGTTGTCAGCAGTGAGCCGAGCGTTGGGCCCCAGTGGTCAGCAGCAGCGAGCCGAGCGTTGGGCCCCAGGGGTCAGCAGCGAGCCAAGCGTTGGGCCCCAGTGGTCAGCAGTGAGCCGAGCGTTGGGCCCCAGGGGTCAGCAGTGAGCCGAGCGTTAGGCTCCAGGGGTCAGCAGCAGTGAGCCGAGCGTTGGGCCTCGGGTCAGCAGTGAGCCGAGCGTTGGGCTCCAGGGGTCAGCAGCAGGGAGCCGAGCGTTGGGCCTCAGGGGTCAGCAGCGAGCCGAGCGTTGGGCCCCAGGGGTCAGCAGCGAGCCGAGCGTTGGGCCCCAGGGGTCAGCAGGGAGCCGAGCGTTGGGCCCCAGTGGTCAGCAGGGAGCCGAGCGTTGGGCCCCAGGGGTCAGCAGTGAGCCGAGCGTTGGGCTCCAGGGGTCAGCAGCAGGGAGCCGAGCGTTGGGCCTCAGGGGTCAGCAGCGAGCCGAGCGTTGGGCCCCAGGGGTCAGCAGCGAGCCGAGCGTTGGGCCCCAGGGGTCAGCAGGGAGCCGAGCGTTGGGCCCCAGTGGTCAGCAGTGAGCCGAGCGTTGGGCCCCAGGGGTCAGCAGCAGTGAGCCGAGCGTTGGGCCCCAGGGGTCAGCAGGGAGCCGAGCGTTGGACCCCAGGGGTCAGCAGCGAGCCGAGCGTTGGGCCCCAGGGGGTCAGCAGCGAGCCGAGCGTTGGGCCCCGGGGGTCAGCAGCGAGCCGAGCGTTGGGCCCCAGTGGTCAGCAGTGAGCCGAGCGTTGGGCCCCAGGGGTCAGCAGTGAGCCGAGCGTTGGGCCCCAGGGGTCAGCAGTGAGCCGAGCGTTGGGCCCCAGGGGTCAGCAGCGAGCCGAGCGTTGGGCCCCAGGGGTCAGCAGTGAGCCGAGCGTTGGGCCCCAGGGGTCAGCAGCGAGCCGAGCGTTGGGCCCCAGGGGTCAGCAGTGAGCCGAGCGTTGGGCCCCAGTGGTCAGCAGGGAGCCGAGCGTTGGGCCCCAGGGGTCAGCAGTGAGCCGAGCGTTGGGCCCCAGGGGTCAGCAGGGAGCTGAGCGTTGGGCCCCAGGGGTCAGCAGGGAGCCGAGCGTTAGGCTCCAGGGGTCAGCAGCAGCGAGCCGAGCGTTGGGCCCCAGGGGTCAGCAGCGAGCCGAGCGTTGGGCCCCAGGGGTCAGCAGCGAGCCGAGCGTTGGGCCCCAGTGGTCAGCAGCAGCGAGCCGAGCGTTGGGCCCCAGGGGTCAGCAGTGAGCCGAGCGTTGGGCCCCAGTGGTCAGCAGCAGGGAGCCGAGCGTTGGGCCCCAGGGGTCAGCAGCAGGGAGCCGAGCGTTGGGCCCCAGGGGTCAGCAGCAGGGAGCCGAGCGTTGGGCCCCAGGGGTCAGCAGCAGTGAGCCGAGCGTTGGGCCCCAGTGGTCAGCAGCGAGCCGAGCGTTGGGCCCCAGGGGTCAGCAGCAGCGAGCCGAGCGTTGGGCCCCAGGGGTCAGCAGCGAGCCGAGCGTTGGGCCCCGGGGGTCAGCAGTGAGCCGAGCGTTGGGCCCCGGGGGTCAGCAGCAGTGAGCCGAGCGTTGGGCCCCAGGGGTCAGCAGCAGCGAGCCGAGCGTTGGGCCCCAGGGGTCAGCAGGGAGCCGAGCGTTAGGCTCCAGGGGTCAGCAGCGAGCCGAGCGTTGGGCCCCAGGGGTCAGCAGCGAGCCGAGCGTTAGGCTCCAGGGGTCAGCAGCAGCGAGCCGAGCGTTGGGCCCCAGGGGTCAGCAGGGAGCCGAGCGTTGGGCCCCGGGGGTCAGCAGTGAGCCGAGCGTTGGGCCCCAGGGGTCAGCAGGGAGCCGAGCGTTGGGCCCCAGGGGTCAGCAGGGAGCCGAGCGTTGGGCCCCAGGGGTCAGCAGCAGTGAGCCGAGCGTTGGGCCCCAGGGGTCAGCAGTGAGCCGAGCGTTGGGCCCCAGGGGTCAGCAGCGAGCCGAGCGTTGGGCCCCAGTGGTCAGCAGGGAGCCGAGCGTTAGGCTCCAGGGGTCAGCAGCAGCGAGCCGAGCGTTGGGCCCCAGGGGTCAGCAGCGAGCCGAGCGTTAGGCTCCAGGGGTCAGCAGCAGTGAGCCGAGCGTTGGGCCCCAGTGGTCAGCAGCAGTGAGCCGAGCGTTGGGCCCCAGTGGTCAGCAGTGAGCCGAGCGTTGGGCCCCAGTGGTCAGCAGCATTGAGCCGAGCGTTGGGCCCCAGTGGTCAGCAGCGAGCCGAGCGTTGGGCCCCAGTGGTCAGCAGCAGTGAGCCGAGCGTTGGGCCCCAGTGGTCAGCAGCGAGCCGAGCGTTGGGCCCCAGTGGTCAGCAGCGAGCCGAGCGTTGGGCCCCAGTGGTCAGCAGCGAGCCGAGCGTTGGGCCCCAGTGGTCAGCAGCGAGCCGAGCGTTGGGCCCCAGTGGTCAGCAGCGAGCCGAGCGTTGGGCCCTAGTGGTCAGCAGTGAGCCGAGCGTTGGGCCCCAGTGGTCAGCAGTGAGCCGAGCGTTGGGCCCCAGTGGTCAGCAGTGAGCCGAGCGTTGGGCCCCAGTGGTCAGCAGTGAGCCGAGCGTTGGGCCTCAGTGGTCAGCAGTGAGCCGAGCGTTGGGCCCCAGTGGTCAGCAGTGAGCCGAGCGTTGGGCCCCAGGGGTCAGCAGTGAGCCGAGCGTTGGGCCCCAGGGGTCAGCAGCGAGCCGAGCGTTGGGCCCCAGGGGTCAGCAGTGAGCCGAGCGTTGGGCCCCAGGGGTCAGCAGTGAGCCGAGCGTTGGGCCCTAGTGGTCAGCAGCGAGCCGAGCGTTGGGCCCCAGTGGTCAGCAGTGAGCCGAGCGTTGGGCCCCAGTGGTCAGCAGTGAGCCGAGCGTTGGGCCCCAGTGGTCAGCAGCAGCGAGCCGAGCGTTGGGCCCCAGGGGTCAGCAGCGAGCCAAGCGTTGGGCCCCAGTGGTCAGCAGTGAGCCGAGCGTTGGGCCCCAGGGGTCAGCAGTGAGCCGAGCGTTAGGCTCCAGGGGTCAGCAGCAGTGAGCCGAGCGTTGGGCCTCAGGGGTCAGCAGTGAGCCGAGCGTTGGGCTCCAGGGGTCAGCAGCAGGGAGCCGAGCGTTGGGCCTCGGGTCAGCAGCGAGCCGAGCGTTGGGCCCCAGGGGTCAGCAGCGAGCCGAGCGTTGGGCCCCAGGGGTCAGCAGGGAGCCGAGCGTTGGGCCCCAGTGGTCAGCAGGGAGCCGAGCGTTGGGCCCCAGGGGTCAGCAGTGAGCCGAGCGTTGGGCTCCAGGGGTCAGCAGCAGGGAGCCGAGCGTTGGGCCTCAGGGGTCAGCAGCGAGCCGAGCGTTGGGCCCCAGGGGTCAGCAGCGAGCCGAGCGTTGGGCCCCAGGGGTCAGCAGGGAGCCGAGCGTTGGGCCCCAGTGGTCAGCAGTGAGCCGAGCGTTGGGCCCCAGGGGTCAGCAGCAGTGAGCCGAGCGTTGGGCCCCAGGGGTCAGCAGGGAGCCGAGCGTTGGACCCCAGGGGTCAGCAGCGAGCCGAGCGTTGGGCCCCGGGGGTCAGCAGCGAGCCGAGCGTTGGGCCCCGGGGGTCAGCAGCGAGCCGAGCGTTGGGCCCCAGTGGTCAGCAGTGAGCCGAGCGTTGGGCCCCAGGGGTCAGCAGTGAGCCGAGCGTTGGGCCCCAGGGGTCAGCAGTGAGCCGAGCGTTGGGCCCCAGGGGTCAGCAGCGAGCCGAGCGTTGGGCCCCAGGGGTCAGCAGTGAGCCGAGCGTTGGGCCCCAGGGGTCAGCAGCGAGCCGAGCGTTGGGCCCCAGGGGTCAGCAGTGAACCGAGCGTTGGGCCCCAGTGGTCAGCAGGGAGCCGAGCGTTGGGCCCCAGGGGTCAGCAGTGAGCCGAGCGTTGGGCCCCAGGGGTCAGCAGGGAGCTGAGCGTTGGGCCCCACGGGTCAGCAGGGAGCCGAGCGTTAGGCTCCAGGGGTCAGCAGCAGCGAGCCGAGCGTTGGGCCCCAGGGGTCAGCAGCGAGCCGAGCGTTGGGCCCCAGGGGTCAGCAGCGAGCCGAGCGTTGGGCCCCAGTGGTCAGCAGCAGCGAGCCGAGCGTTGGGCCCCAGGGGTCAGCAGTGAGCCGAGCGTTGGGCCCCAGTGGTCAGCAGCAGGGAGCCGAGCGTTGGGCCCCAGGGGTCAGCAGCAGGGAGCCGAGCGTTGGGCCCCAGGGGTCAGCAGCAGGGAGCCGAGCGTTGGGCCCCAGGGGTCAGCAGCAGTGAGCCGAGCGTTGGGCCCCAGTGGTCAGCAGCGAGCCGAGCGTTGGGCCCCAGGGGTCAGCAGCAGCGAGCCGAGCGTTGGGCCCCAGGGGTCAGCAGCAGCGAGCCGAGCGTTGGGCCCCAGGGGTCAGCAGCGAGCCGAGCGTTGGGCCCCGGGGGTCAGCAGTGAGCCGAGCGTTGGGCCCCGGGGGTCAGCAGCAGTGAGCCGAGCGTTGGGCCCCAGGGGTCAGCAGCAGCGAGCCGAGCGTTGGGCCCCAGGGGTCAGCAGGGAGCCGAGCGTTAGGCTCCAGGGGTCAGCAGCGAGCCGAGCGTTGGGCCCCAGGGGTCAGCAGCGAGCCGAGCGTTAGGCTCCAGGGGTCAGCAGCAGCGAGCCGAGCGTTGGGCCCCAGGGGTCAGCAGGGAGCCGAGCGTTAGGCTCCAGGGGTCAGCAGCAGCGAGCCGAGCGTTGGGCCCCAGGGGTCAGCAGGGAGCCGAGCGTTGGGCCCCGGGGGTCAGCAGTGAGCCGAGCGTTGGGCCCCAGGGGTCAGCAGGGAGCCGAGCGTTGGGCCCCAGGGGTCAGCAGGGAGCCGAGCGTTGGGCCCCAGGGGTCAGCAGCAGTGAGCCGAGCGTTGGGCCCCAGGGGTCAGCGGTGAGCCGAGCGTTGGGCCCCAGGGGTCAGCAGCGAGCCGAGCGTTGGGCCCCAGTGGTCAGCAGGGAGCCGAGCGTTAGGCTCCAGGGGTCAGCAGCAGCGAGCCGAGCGTTGGGCCCCAGGGGTCAGCAGCGAGCCGAGCGTTAGGCTCCAGGGGTCAGCAGCAGCGAGCCGAGCGTTGGGCCCCAGGGGTCAGCAGCAGTGAGCTGAGCGTTGGGCCCCAGGGGTCAGCAGCAGGGAGCCGAGCGTTGGTCCCCAGGGGTCAGCAGGGAGCCGAGCGTTGGGCCCCAGGGGTCAGCAGCAGTGAGCCGAGCGTTGGGCCCCAGGGGTCAGCAGCAGCGAGCCGAGCGTTGGGCCCCAGGGGTCAGCAGCAGTGAGCTGAGCGTTGGGCCCCAGGGGTCAGCAGGGAGCCGAGCGTTGGACCCCAGGGGTCAGCAGCGAGCCGAGCGTTGGGCCCCGGGGGTCAGCAGCGAGCCGAGCGTTGGGCCCCGGGGGTCAGCAGCGAGCCGAGCGTTGGGCCCCAGTGGTCAGCAGTGAGCCGAGCGTTGGGCCCCAGGGGTCAGCAGTGAGCCGAGCGTTGGGCCCCAGGGGTCAGCAGTGAGCCGAGCGTTGGGCCCCAGGGGTCAGCAGTGAGCCGAGCGTTGGGCCCCAGGGGTCAGCAGTGAGCCGAGCGTTGGGCCCCAGGGGTCAGCAGCGAGCCGAGCGTTGGGCCCCAGGGGTCAGCAGTGAGCCGAGCGTTGGGCCCCAGTGGTCAGCAGGGAGCCGAGCGTTGGGCCCCAGGGGTCAGCAGTGAGCCGAGCGTTGGGCCCCAGGGGTCAGCAGGGAGCTGAGCGTTGGGCCCCAGGGGTCAGCAGGGAGCCGAGCGTTAGGCTCCAGGGGTCAGCAGCAGCGAGCCGAGCGTTGGGCCCCAGGGGTCAGCAGCGAGCCGAGCGTTGGGCCCCAGGGGTCAGCAGCGAGCCGAGCGTTGGGCCCCAGTGGTCAGCAGCAGCGAGCCGAGCGTTGGGCCCCAGGGGTCAGCAGTGAGCCGAGCGTTGGGCCCCAGTGGTCAGCAGCAGGGAGCCGAGCGTTGGGCCCCAGGGGTCAGCAGCAGGGAGCCGAGCGTTGGGCCCCAGGGGTCAGCAGCAGGGAGCCGAGCGTTGGGCCCCAGGGGTCAGCAGCAGTGAGCCGAGCGTTGGGCCCCAGTGGTCAGCAGCGAGCCGAGCGTTGGGCCCCAGGGGTCAGCAGCAGCGAGCCGAGCGTTGGGCCCCAGGGGTCAGCAGCAGCGAGCCGAGCGTTGGGCCCCAGGGGTCAGCAGCGAGCCGAGCGTTGGGCCCCGGGGGTCAGCAGTGAGCCGAGCGTTGGGCCCCGGGGGTCAGCAGCAGTGAGCCGAGCGTTGGGCCCCAGGGGTCAGCAGCAGCGAGCCGAGCGTTGGGCCCCAGGGGTCAGCAGGGAGCCGAGCGTTAGGCTCCAGGGGTCAGCAGCGAGCCGAGCGTTGGGCCCCAGGGGTCAGCAGCGAGCCGAGCGTTAGGCTCCAGGGGTCAGCAGCAGCGAGCCGAGCGTTGGGCCCCAGGGGTCAGCAGGGAGCCGAGCGTTAGGCTCCAGGGGTCAGCAGCAGCGAGCCGAGCGTTGGGCCCCAGGGGTCAGCAGGGAGCCGAGCGTTGGGCCCCGGGGGTCAGCAGTGAGCCGAGCGTTGGGCCCCAGGGGTCAGCAGGGAGCCGAGCGTTGGGCCCCAGGGGTCAGCAGGGAGCCGAGCGTTGGGCCCCAGGGGTCAGCAGCAGTGAGCCGAGCGTTGGGCCCCAGGGGTCAGCAGTGAGCCGAGCGTTGGGCCCCAGGGGTCAGCAGCGAGCCGAGCGTTGGGCCCCAGTGGTCAGCAGGGAGCCGAGCGTTAGGCTCCAGGGGTCAGCAGCAGCGAGCCGAGCGTTGGGCCCCAGGGGTCAGCAGCGAGCCGAGCGTTAGGCTCCAGGGGTCAGCAGCAGCGAGCCGAGCGTTGGGCCCCAGGGGTCAGCAGCAGTGAGCTGAGCGTTGGGCCCCAGGGGTCAGCAGCAGGGAGCCGAGCGTTGGTCCCCAGGGGTCAGCAGGGAGCCGAGCGTTGGGCCCCAGGGGTCAGCAGCAGTGAGCCGAGCGTTGGGCCCCAGGGGTCAGCAGCAGCGAGCCGAGCGTTGGGCCCCAGGGGTCAGCAGCAGTGAGCTGAGCGTTGGGCCCCAGGGGTCAGCAGCAGGGAGCCGAGCGTTGGGCCCCAGGGGTCAGCAGGGAGCCGAGCGTTGGGCCCCAGGGGTCAGCAGCAGTGAGCCGAGCGTTGGGCCCCAGGGGTCAGCAGGGAGCCGAGCGTTAGGCTCCAGGGGTCAGCAGCAGCGAGCTGAGCGTTGGGCCCCAGGGGTCAGCATGGAGCCTGTTGAGCCTTTAGCGGGGAGGGACGAGGGAGCAGCTCGGCGTTGAGTGTAAATGACACGAACAGAGCCGAGTCTTAGAGCGAGGGCGGCCGCAGTTACAACGTTGAGCAGCTTTGTAGATTTGACCCCCACCCCCAGGTCCCAGTGGGTGAAAGGTCAGTGACCAGCTATTCACAATATATATTAATGATCTAGACGAGGGAACTAGATGTAATATCACCAAGTTTGCAGACGACACAAAACTGGGTGGGTGTGTGTGCTGTGAGGAGGATGCCGAGAAACTCCAGTATGATTTGGACAGGTTGGGTGATTGGGCAGATGCAGTATAATGTGGATAACTGCGAGGTTATCCACTTCGGTGGCAAAAACAGGAAGGTAGATTATTATCTGAACGGCAATAGATTGGGAGACGGGGAAGTGCAACGAGACCTGGGTGTCCTTGTGCACCAGTCGCTGAAGGTAAGCATGCAGGTGCAGCAGGCGGTTAAGAAGGCAAATGGTATGTTGGCCTTCATAGCGAGAGGGTTCGAGTACAGGAACAAGGATGTCTTGCTGCAGTTGTACAGGGCCTTGGTGAGACCACACCTTGAGTATTGTGTGCAGTTTTGGTCGCCTTATCTGAGGAAGGATGTTCTTGCCATGGAGGGAGTGCAGCGAAGATTCACCAGGCTGATACCTGGGATGGCAGGAATGACGTATGAGGAGAGATAGGGTCGATTGGGCTTATATTTGCTAGAGTTTAGAAGAATGAGAGGGGATCTCATTGAAACTTATAAAATTCTAACAGGACTAGACAGACTAGATGCAGGAAGGATGCTCCCGATGGTCGGGGAGTCCAGAACCAGGGGTCACAGTCTAAGGATAAGGGGTAAGTCATTTAGGACAGAGATGAGGAGGAATTTCTTCACCCAGAGAGTGGTGAACCTGTGGAATTCTCTACCACACAAGGCAGTTGAGGCCAATTCATTAAATATATTCAAGAAGGAGTTGGATATATTTCTTAAGGCTAAAGGGATCAAGGGATATGGGGAGAAGGCAGGGACAGGGTACTGAATTTGGATGATCAGCCATGATCTCATTAAATGGCGGAGCAGGCTCGAGGGGCCGAATGACCTACTCCTGCTCCTATCTTCTATGTTTCTATGACTGACCCGGTGCTGAATTGTGATCTCTTTCTAGCTGAGCAAGAGGAGCGAGCGGAGAGCAGAGGCTGAGAAACAGCTGGCCGAAGCCCAGGAAGCAGGTGAGACCGCAGTCCGGCTTGCCGTCACTACGTGTGGCATCGTGATCTCGTCTGTGTCCCACTGATTGTCATGTTGGCAAAGAGTTTTATCAAGAATAATGGCGCGTGTACAGAATCATCGAATGGTACAGCACAGAAGGAGGCCCTTTGGCCCATCGTGCCCCTGCTGGCTCTTTGCAAGAGCTATGCGATTAGTCCCACTCCCCTGCGCTCTCCCTATAGCCCTGTTCCCTTTCGGTATTTCTCCATTTTGAATGTTACTTTTGAATCTGCTTCCATCTTCCTTTAGCCATTGACCAGAAACTGAACTGGACCAGCCACATAAGTACTGTGGCAACAAGAGCAGGTCAGAGGCTGGGCATTCTGCGGCGAGTGTCTCACCTCCTGACTCCCCAAAGCCTTTCCACCATCTGCAAGGCACAAGTAAGGCGTGTGATGGAATACTCTCCACTTGCCTGGATGAGTGCAGCTCCAACAACACTCAAGAAGCTCGACGCCATCCAGGACAAAGCAGCCCGCTTGATTGGCACCCCATCCACCACCTTAAACATTCACTCCCTCCACCACCGGCGCACCGTGGCTGCAGTGTGTACCATCTACAAGATGCACTGCAGCAACTCGCCAAGGCTTCTTCGGCAGCACCTCCCAAACCCGCGACCTCTTCCACCTAGAAGAACAAGGGCAGCAGACGCATGGGAACACCACCACCTCCAAGTTCCCCTCCAAGTCACACACCATCCTGACTTGGAAATATATCGCCGGTCCTTCATCGTCGCTGGGACACAATCCTGGAACTCCCTCCCTAACAGCACTGCGGGAGTACCTTCACCACACGGACTGCAGCGGTTCAAGAAGGCGGCTCACCACCACCATCTCGAGGGCATCTGGGGCTGGGCAATAAATGCTGGCCCTACCAGCGACGCCCACAACCCAGGAATGAATTAAAAAAAATATATAGCCACATTTTCAAATTCATGAACAGTTTTGAGAAACAAGTTTCCACTAGCAGGAGGTGCCGCCTTCTTGAACCGCTCGCCGCAGAATACCCAGCCTCTGACCTACTCTTGTAGCCACAGTATTTATGTGGCTGGTCCAGTTAAGTTTCTGGTCAATGGTGACCCCCAGGATGTAGAAGGTGTGGGGATTCGGCGATGGTAATGCCGTTGAATGTCAGGAGGAGGCCGATATGGATAATTCACTCGGCACTTCTAGCTGAAGGCGGTTGCAAACGCTTCAGCCTTGTCTTTTGCACTCGCGTGCTGGGCTCGGTGTGTGTGCGTGATGTATGCTGTCTCTTTTTTTGCAGTTATCGTTCCAAAATGGTCATTGACTGTACTGTTTTTAAAAAAAATAATAATTCAGTAGAATGAGGAGTTCTTTACCCAGAATCTACCATGGCAGAGGAACCGCGCTATCCCTGGGATGGAGCCAGGGGGTGGGAGCGTTCCGTCCCAGCGATCGAGCGATTTCTCTGCCGCCACGCATGCTGGCTGAAGAGCTCCCCATTGCACACAAACCTGCCGCCACCTCGCTCCTCACCTGCGTACCCCGTGTATTGTAAGTTGTAAAATGGTCTTCCAGATATTGAAAGGGTTTGATAGGGTAGAGCAGCAAAGGGATCTGGGAGTACAGATACACAACTCAGAGTCTTTCAGACATCAGAATTAAATTGTCGGTGGTGCAGGGAGTAAATGTAGGCGGATTCCAGATCCCATCTTTTTTTTTTAATTAATTGATGGGATGTGGGCATCGCCGGCTGGCTAGGCCTGCATTTAGTGCCCATCCCTAATTGCCCTTGAGAAGAAGGCGGTGAGCCGCCGCCTTGAACCGCTGCTGTTAGGAAGGGCGTTCCAGGATTTTGGCCCAGCGACAGTGAAGGATCGGCGATACAGGTCCAAGTCAGGATGCTGTGTGGCTTGGAGGGGAACTTGTAGGTGGTGGTGTTCCCATGCGTCTGCTGCCCTTGTCCTTCTAAGTGGTAGAGGTCGCGGGTTTGGAAGGTGCTGTTGAAGGAGCCTTGGCGAGTTGCTGCAGTGCATCTTGTAGATGGTACACACTGCAGCCACAGTGCGCTGGTGGTGGATGGAGTGCCAATCAAGCGGGCTGCTTTATCCTGAATGGTGTCGAGCTTCTTGAGTGTTGTTGGAGCTGCACTCATCCAGGCAACATAAGAAATAGGAGCAGGAGTAGGCCAATCGGCCCCTCGAGCCTGCTCCACCATTCAATAAGATCATGGCTGATCTGATCCCAACCTCAAATCTTCTATCACTCTGCATCCACCCGAACCCATGTGATCTCCCGGGAGAGGCGAAAAACCAGATAAAAGACCCAATGGCCAATTTGGGAGAAAAAAATCTGGGAAATTCCTCTCCGACCCATCTAGGCGATCGAAATTCTTCCAGGAGATCACTGTTTCCCTATATTTTCTACAGTACTTACCTTCTGTAAAGGCGATCTCCACCCCAGCCAGGAACAGGAATAAAACCATCTCCTGAAATCTAACAGAATTAGAACACAAGAAGTAGGAGCAGAACCAGGCTACACGGCCCCTGGGCCCACTCCACTACCCACAGGGCCATGTCCGATCCGAACCTAAACTCATGTCCAATTTCCTGCCCGCTCCCCGTAACCCTTAATTCCCTTTACTTCTAGGAAACTATCTATTTCTGTTTTAAATTTATTTAATGATGTAGCTCCCACAGCTTTCTGGGGCAGCAAATTCCACAAACCTACCACCTTCTGAGTGAAGAAGTTTCTCCTCATCTCAGTTTTGAAAGAGCAGCCCCTTATTTTAAGATTATGCCCCCTAGTTCTAGTTTCACCCTTCATTGGGAACATCCTCACCGCATCCACCCGATCAAGCCCTTTCACAATCTTATATGTTTCAATAAGATCGCCCCTCATTCTTCTGAACTCCAATGAGTAGAGTCCCAATCTACTCAACCTCTCCTCATATGTCCATCCCCTCATCCCCGGGATTAACCGAGTGAACCTTCTTTGTACTGACTCGAGAGCAAGTATGTCTTCTTAAGTATGGACACCAAAACTGTATGCAGTATTCCAGGTGCGGTCTCACCAATACCTTGTACAACTGAAGCAATACCTCCCTGTTTTTATATTCCATCCCCCTAGCAATAAAAGCCAACATTCCATTGGCCTTCTTGATCACTTGCTGCACCTGCATACTAACTTTTTGAGTTTCGTGCACCAGGACCCCCAGATCCCTTTGTACTACAGTACTTTCCAGTTTCTTGCCATTAAGATAATAACTTGCTCTATAATTTTTCCTGCCAAAGTGCATAACCTCACACTTTCCAGTATTGTATTCCATCTGCAAGTGGGGAGTATTCCATCACACTCCTGACTTGTGCCTTGTAGATGGTGGAAAGGCTTTGGGGAGTCAGGAGGTGAGACACTCGCCGCAGAATTCCCAGCCTCTGACCTGCTCTTGTAGCCACAGTATTTATGTGGCTGGTCCAGTTCAGTTTCTGATCAATGGTAACCCCCAGGATGTTGATAGTGGGGGATTCAGCGATGGTAATGCCATTGAATGTCAAAGGGAGATGGTTAGAGTCTCGCTTGTTGGAGATGGTCATTTGCCACTTGCCACTTGTCAGCCCAAGCCTGAATGTTGTCCAGGTCTTGCTGCATATGGACACGGACTGCGTCAGTATCTGACGAGTCTCGAATGGTGCTGAACAGTGTGCAATCATCAGTGAACATCCCCACTTCTGACCTTATGATGGAGGGAAGGTCATTGATGAAACCGCTGAAGATGGTTGGGCCTAGGACACTGCCCTGAGGAACTCCTGCAGTGATGTCATGTGATTGAGATGAATGACCTCCAACAACCACAGCCAACTTCCTTTGTGCTAGGTATGATTCCAACCAATGGAGAGTTTTCCCCTTCATTCCCATTGACTTCAGTTTTGCTAGGGCTCCTTGATGCCACACTCGATCAAATGCTGCCTTGATGTCAAGGGCAGTCACTCTCACCTCACCCCTTGAGTTCAGCTCTTTTGTCCATGTTTGGACCAAGGCTGTAATGAGGTCAGGAGCTGAGTGGCCCTGGCGGAACCCAAACTGGGCGTCAGTTAGCAGGTTATTGCTGAGTAAGTGCCGCTTGATAGCACTGTCGACGACACCTTCCATCACTTTGCTGATGATTGAGAGTAGACTGATGGGACAGTAATTGGCTGGGTCGGATTTGTCCTGCTTTTTGTAGACAGGACATACTTGGGCAATTTTCCACATTGCCGGGTAGATGCCAGTGTTGTAGCTGCACTGGAACAGCTTGGCTAGGGGCACAGCTAGTTCTGGAGCACAAGTCTTCAGTACTATTGCCGGAATGTTGTCAGGGCCCATAGCCTTTGCAGTATCCAATGTCTTCAGCCGTTTCTTGACATCACGTGGAGTGAATTGAATGGGCTGAAGACTGGCATCTGTGATGCTGGGGACCTCAGGAGGAGGCCGAGATTGATCATCCACTCGGCACTTCTGGCTGAAGATAATTGCAAATGCTTCAGCCTTGTTTTTTGCACTCACGTGCTGGGCTCCACCATCATTGAGGATGGGGATATTTTTGGAGCCTCCTCCTGTTAACTGTTTAATTGTCCACCACCACTCACGACTGGATGTGGCAGGACTGCAGAGCTTTGATTTGATCCGATGGTTGTGAGATCGCTTAGCTCTGTCTGTCGCATGTTGCTTCCGTTGTTTGGCATGCAAGTAGTCCTGTGTTGTAGCCTCACCAGGTTGACACCTCATTTTTCGGTATGCCTGGTGCTGTTCCCGGCATGCTCTCCTGCACTCTTCGTTAAACCAGAGTTGATCTCCCGGCTTGATGGTAATGGTAGAGTGAGGGATATGCCGGGCCATGAGGTTACAGATTGTGGTTGAATACAATTCTGCTGCCGCTGATGGCCCACAGTGCCTCATGGATGCCCAGTTTTGAGTTGCCAGATCTGTTCGAAATCTGTCCCATTTAGCACACAACACGGTGGAGGGTATCCTCAACATGAAGACGGGACTTTGTCTCCACAAGGACTGTGCGGTGGTCACTTCCACCAATGCTGTCATGGACAGATGCATCTGCAGCAGGTAGATTGGTGAGGACGAGCTCAAGTAGGTTTTTCCTTCTTGTTTGTTCCCTCACCACCTGTCGCAGACCCAGTCTGGCAGCTATGTCCTTTAGGGCTCGGCCAGCTCGGTCAGTTGTGGTGCTACCGAGCCACTCTTGGTGATGGACATTGAAGTCCCCCACCCAGAGGACATTTTGTGCCCTTGCTACTCTCAGTGCTTCTTCCAATTGGTGTTCAACATGAAGGAGTACTGATTCATCAGCTGAGGGAGGGCGGTAGGTGGTAATTAGCAGGAGGTTTCCTTGCCCATGTTTGACTTGATGCCATGAGACCTCATGGGGTCCTGAGTCAATGTTGAGGACTCCCAGGGCTACTCCCTCCCGACTGTATACCACGGTGCCACCACCTCTGGTGGGTCTGTCCTGCCGGTGGGACAGGACATACCCAGGGATGGTGATGGTGGTGTCTGGGACAATGGTTGTAAGGTATGATTTGGTAATTATGACTATGTCAGGCTGTTGCTTGACTAGTCTGTGGGACAGCTCTCCCAATTTTGGCACAAGCCCCCAGATGTTGGTAAGGAGGACTTTGCAGGGTCGACAGGGCTGGGTTTGCTGTTGTCGTTTCCGGTGCCGAGGTCGATGCCGGGTGATCCGTCCGGTTTTATTCTTATTGTTTTTCGTAGCGGTTGTTTACAACTGAGTGGCTTGCTAGGCCATTTCAGAGGGCATTAAGAGTCAACCACATTGCTGTGGGTCTGGAGTCACATGTAGGCCAGACCAGGTAAGGACGGCAGATTTCCTTCCCTATAAAATTCTGTCAGGCCTGGACAGACTAGATGCAGGAAGGATGTTCCCGATGACGGGGGAGATCAGAACCAGGGGTCACAGTCTAAGGATAAGGGGTAAGCCATTTAGGACTGAAATGAGGAATTTCTTCACCCAGAGAGTGGTGAACCTGTGGAATTCTCTGCCACAGAGGGCGGTGGAGGCCAGTTCATTAAATATATTCAAGAAGGAGTTGGATATATTTCTTAAGGCTAAAGGGATCAAGGAATATGGGGAGAAGGCAAGGACAGGGTACTGAATTTGGATGATCAGCCATGATCTCATTGAATGGCGGAGCAGGCTCGAAGGGCCGAATGGCCTACTCCTGCTCCTATCTTCTATGTTTCTATGTTTCTAAAGGACATTAGTGAACCAGATGGGTTTTTGCAACAATTGACAATGGTATCATGGTCGCCATTACTAAGACTAACATTTAATTCCAGAATTAAATTGAATTGAATTTAAATTCCACCAGCTGCCATGGTGGGATTTGAACCTATATCATCAGAGCATTTGACTGAGCCTCTGGCTTACTAGTCTAGTGACATAACCACTACGCCACCACTCGGTGTGGGACTGAGCCCCACACGCAGACCACGAGGATCCCAGATCCCGTCTCCACCGCCCCGGTGTGCTACTGAGCCCCACACAAAGAGCAGGAGGATCCACATGGAGGGTCGGATCCCTGCCCGTGGAGGGTCGGATCCCTGCCTGCGGAGGGTCAGATCCCCATATATTTAATAATTCATTAGAAAAAGATGTAGTGCCAGCGGACTGGCGGATAATAATGAACATAAACCTATATTAAGGAGGGAGATAGAACCTGTCCAGGGAAATATAGACCAGTCAGCTTAACAGCGGTGGTTGGAAAAATAATGGGATCCCTACTAAAGGAGAAAATAGAAGAACATCTCGAAGCTGGGTGCTGTGGTCAGTGAGGGTCAGAGGTCAATGGAGGCAATGGGTGATGTGGTCAGCATGGATTTGAAGAGGGAAAGTCTCACTTGACCAACCTCATTGAACTTTTTGAAGAGGTAACAGAGAGAGTAGACAAGGGTAATGCAGCAGATGTAATTTATCTAGATTTTCAAAAACCTTCGATAAGGTACCCCATAATAGACTGACGAACAAGGTCAGAGAATGCGGAGTCGGGCCAAGTAGCAGAGTGGATAGCTAGCTGGCTTCAGGACAGAAAGCTGAGAGTAGGGGTAAAGGGTAGCTATTCACAGTGGCAGAAGGTGGGTAGTGGTGTTCCACAACCACTGTTGTTCGCAGTTTATATTAACGATTTAGACTTTGGAATTAAAAACACAATTTCTAACTTTGCGGATGACACCAAATTTGGGGGGGGGGGGGGGTGATAGTCAATACTGAGGAGGACTGCAACAAATTACAGGAAGACATTAATAAACTTGCAGAATGGGCATATCATTGGCAAATGAAGTTCAACGCAGATAAATGTGAGTTATTACATTTTGGTAAGAAAAATAGGGCGGTCACTTATCACTTGGAGGGTGCGAGTCTAGGTGGGGTAGAGGAGCAAAGGGATCTCGGAGTACAAATACACAAATCACTAAAAGTTGCGACACAGGTTAGCAAGACCATAAAAAAAGCCAGCCAAGCACTTGGATTTATTTCTCGAGGGATAGAATTGAAAAGTAGTGAAGTTATGTTAAACCTGTGTCGAGCCTTGGTTAGACCACACTTAGAGTACTGCGTACATTTCTGGTCGCCGTATTATAAAAAGGATATAGAGGCACTGGAGAGGGTGCAGGGAAGATTTACAAGGATGATACCAGAAATGCGAGGGTTTACATATCAGGAAAGGATGAACAGGCTGGGTCTCTTTTTGCTTGAAAACAGAAGGCTGAGGGGTGACCTAATAGAGGTCTTTAAAATTATGAACGGTTTTGATAGAGTGGATACAGAGAGAATGTTTCCACTTGTGGGGAAGAGCATAACTAGAGGCCTCAATATAAGATAGTCACCAAGAAATCCAATAGGGAATTCAGGAGAACCTTCTTCACCCAGAGAGTGGTGAGAATGTGGAACTCGCTGCCACAGGGAGTGGTTGAAGCGAACAGTGTTTAAGGGGAGGCTGGACAAACATATGAGGGAGATTTAGATGAGGAAAGACGGGAGGAGGCTCGTGTGCAGCATAAACACCGGCATGGACTGGTTGGGCCGAATGGCCTGTTTCGGTGCCGTATATCCTGTGTAAAAATGGTGACTGGGTGCTGTGGTCAGTGAGGGTCATGGGTCAATTGGTGCTGTGGTCAGTGAGGGTCAGAGGTCAATGGAGGCTGGGTGCTGTGGTCAGTGAGGGTCAAGGGGTCATTGAGGGTGAAGCGATCAATGGGTGCTGTGGTCAGTGAGGGTCAGAGGTCAATGGGTGCTGTAGTAAGTGAGGGTCAGTGGGTGCTGTGGCCAGAGGTGAATGGAGGCTGGGTGCTATGGTCAGTGTGGGTCAAGGGGTCAATGGGTGCAGTGGTCAATGAGGGTGAAGAGGTCAATGGGTGCTGTTGGTCAGAGGTCAATGGGTGCTGTGGTCAGTGAGGGTCAGAGGTCAATGGGTGCTGTGGTCTGAGGGTCAGAGGTCAATGGGTGCTGTGGTCAGTGAGGGTCAGGTCAATGGGTGCTGTGGTCAGTGAGGGTCAGAGGTCAATTTGTGTGGTCAGTGAGGGTCAGAGGTTAATGGGTGCTGTGGCCAGTGAGGGTCAGAGGTCAATGGGTGCTGTGGTCAGTGAGGGTCAGATATCAATGGGGGCTGGGTGCTGTGGGCAGAGAGGGTCAGAGGTGAATGGAGGCTGGGTGCTATGGTTAGTGTGGGTCAGAGGTCAATGGAGGCTCAGAGACTGCAATCTGACACTGCTTTCTTGACCCTAGGTGACGTTGAGAACATCGAGAGGTTCAATAAGAGGCTGGTGAAGATCACCAAACAGCACAACGACGAGTGTAAACGACTGCTGCAGCTCATGGGGGTCCCGTACATCGAGGTAACGATCTACATAGAGTGAGGGGGGGGGGGGGGGGAGTCCCGTATGTCGGGGTAATGATCTACATAGAGTGAGGGGGGTGGGGGGAGAGTCCCGTATGTCGGGGTAATGATCTACATAGAGTGAGGGGGGGGGGCGGGGGAGTCCCGTATGTCGGGGTAATGATCTACATAGAGTGAGGGGGCGGGTGGGGGGGGAGGCCCGTATGTCGGGGTAATGATCTACATAGAGTGAGGGGGGTGGGGGGAGAGTCCTGTATGTCGGGGTAATGATCTACATAGAGTGAGGGGGGGGGGGGGGGGAGTCCCGTATATCGGGGTAATGATCTACATAGAGTGAGGGGGGGTGGGGGGAGTCCCGTATGTCGGGGTAATGATCTACATAGAGTGAGGGGGGTGGGGGGAGTCCCGTATGTCGGGGTAATGATCTACATAGAGGGAGGGGGTGGGGGAGTACCGTATGTCGGGGTAATGATCTACATAGAGTGAGGGGGGTGGGTGGTGGAGTACCGTATGTCGGGGTAATGATCTACATAGAGTGAGGGGGGCGGTGGGGGGAGTCCCGTATGTCGGGGTAATGATCTACATAGAGTGAGGGGGCGGGTGGGGGGGGAGGCCCGTATGTCGGGGTAATGATCTACATAGAGTGAGGGGGGGGGTGGGGGGGGAGTCCCGTATGTCGGGGTAATGATCTACATAGGGTGAGGGGGGGTGGGGGGAGTCCCGTATGTCGGGGTAATGATCTACATAGAGTGAGGGGGGTGGGGGGAGTCCCGTATGTCGGGGTAATGATCTACATAGAGTGAGGGGGGTGGGGGGAGTCCCGTATGTCGGGGTAATGATCTACATAGAGGGAGGGGGTGGGGGAGTACCGTATGTCGGGGTAATGATCTACATAGAGTGAGGGGGCGGGTGGGGGGGGAGGCCCGTATGTCGGGGTAATGATCTACATAGAGTGAGGGGGGTGGGGGGAGAGTCCTGTATGTCGGGGTAATGATCTACATAGAGTGAGGGGGGGAGTCCCGTATATCGGGGTAATGATCTACATAGAGTGAGGGGGGGGTGGGGGGGGAGTCCCGTATGTCGGGGTAATGATCTACATAGGGTGAGGGGGGATGGGGGGAGTCCCGTATGTCGGGGTAATGATCTACATAGAGTGAGGGGGGTGGGGGGAGTCCCGTATGTCGGGGTAATGATCTACATAGAGGGAGGGGGTGGGGGAGTACCGTATGTCGGGGTTATGATCTACATAGAGTGAGGGGGGTGGGGGGAGTCCCGTATGTCGGGGTAATGATCTACATAGAGGGAGGGGGTGGGGGAGTACCGTATGTCGGGGTAATGATCTACATAGAGGGAGGGGGTGGGGGAGTACCGTATGTCGGGGTTATGATCTACATAGAGTGAGGAAGGGGGGGGAAGAGTCCCGTATGTCGGGGTAATGATCTACATAGAGTGAGTGGGGCGGTGGGGGTCCCGTATGTCGGGGTAATGATGTACATAGAGTGAGGGGTGGGAGGGGGGGTCCCGTATGTCGGGGTAATGATCTACCTAGGGTTAGAGTTAGGGTAGTGAGAGCGAGTCTGCGTTTAGGGTTAGGTAGTGAGAGTGAGTGTGTGTGAGCGAGTTAGGGTTAGGGGTTAGGGTAGTGAGAGCGAGTCTGCATTGAGGCTTAGGGTTGTGAGAGCCAGTCTGCGTTTAGGGTTAGGGTAGTGAGAGCGAGTCTGCGTTTAGGGTTACGGTTAGGGTAGTGAGAGCGAGTGTGTGTGTGAGCGAGTTAGGGTTAGGGTAGTGAGAGCGAGTCTGCGTTTAGGGTTAGGGTAGTGAGAGCGAGTGTGTGTGAGCGAGAGCGAGTTAGGGTTAGGTTTAGGGTTAGGGTAGTGAGAGCGAGTCTGCGTTTAGGGTTAGGGTAGTGAGAGCAAGTGTGTGTGTGAGCGAGAGCGAGTTAGGGGAGTCCTGTATGTCGGGGTAATGATCTACATAGAGTGAGGGGGGGGAGGGGGGAGTCCCATATGTCGGGGTAATGATCTACATAGGATGGGGCGGTGTGCAGGTTTCTGGAGTACAGATGTGGGCAGTCTGTATATCGAGATGATGTGTGACGGGAGCGGTACTTGGGGGGCAGATATGAGGTCTGTGCATGGGGCATACAGTGACGGGTTTAGGGAACAGGGTGTGTAGTATTTTGGCGAGGAGAGTAGGGACTGTCTTTTGAGATATAGCTGTGGGGGGTCTGTAATTCAATTTCAATTCAATTCAAATCGCTTTATTGGCATGACAAGGTACATCTTATGTTGCCAAAGCATCGAAAAACATTTATGGTTGAACACATAAACACAGATCTATCCATACAGTGTATAAACAGATATATCCCTGAGTGTATAAATATACATTCATATAATTTGTATATACTCTTTTCTTAGATTTAGTGGTTGTCCCTCTGTTTATGGCAAGCTGTAACATAGTGTGCCGCTAAGGTTACACAATTTCTCTCTTCCCCTAGTAGGTATGGGAGTTTTTGGTCGTCATTCAAATTTCTGAATTCCGGGCATATTTTTGTGAATTTTGGGTAGAAATTCTCCCTTATGCCCTGATATTTTCTACAAGCTGTGAGGAAGTGCATCTCTGTCCCCACCACTCCCTGACTGCAGTGAGAGCATATCCTGTCCTCTCTTGGTAGCCGGGTCTGCCTGTGTCTACCTTTTTCGATCGCCAGGCTATGTTCACTAAGTCTGTACATTGTCAAGGTTTTTCTCAGTTTGCTATCCTTTACCATGGTCAGGTAATCAGCCATGTTGTATTGTCTGTTTAGGGCCAAGTAGCAATTGAGTTTGCTTTGGGTTTTTGTTGTTTCTGCCCAATATGACAGATATTTTTCCTTTTGCTTAGCGACGATTGTGTTGGGTCGAATTCTTTGTTACGCTGTCACTGTCCTGGGGCTGCTTATTGTTAGTAGTGTTAGTAGTTACTTCACTGAGTCCCAGGACTAGTTGACTGAGGGTATTTTTCTTTATGGTCCTCTCTTGGCATTTCAGGGCTTCGTAATGATAGCATTGGGGGTTGCTCATTTCTAGGTGTTTCCAAAATTTGGTGGCTCTTTTTTGGATAGTGATTATTAATGGATATTGGCCTAGTTCTGCCCTGCATGCATTGTTTACGGTTTTCCTTTGAGTCCGGAGGATACTTTTACAGAATTCTGCATGTAGGATCTCAATTGGGTGTTTGTCCCATTTTGCAAATTCTTGTTGTGTTAGCGGTCCCCACACTTCACTGCCATAGAGTGCAATTGGTTCAATTACTGATTTTAAAATTTTGAGCCAAATGCTAATTGGGATTTCTATTTGGATTGATTTTTTAATGGCATAGAAAGCCCTTCTTGCTTTCTCTTTCAGTTCATTCACAGCCAGTTTGAAATTTCCCGTAGAACTGATTTTTAAGCCCAAGTATGTGTAGTTAGTGGTTTGTTCAATTTTGGTTGTTCCTAGTGTGAAATTTATTTTGGGTCCCTGATGTCTGGACCTTTGCTGGAACACAAGGACTTTGGTTTTTTGGGGATTTATTGTCAGGGCCCAAGTCTGGCAGTACGACTCCAGCAGATCCAGGTTCTGCTGTAGACCCTCCTTAGTTGGTGACAGCAGAACCAGGTCGTCTGCATAGAGGAGGAATTTAACCTGGGATTCATATAGGGTGAGGCCGGGTGCTGTAGATTGTTCAAGTAGTTTTGCCAATTCATTTATGTAAATATTAAAGAGTGTCGGTGAGATTGGCGAGCCCTGCGTCACCCCCCGCCTCTGTGGGAAGTATTTTGTTTGTTTGTCTCCAATTTTAACTGCACATTTGTTGTTTGTATACATTGATTTAATTACATCATATGTTTTTTAATTACATCATCTATTTTTCCCCCTACCCCGCTTTCGATAAGTTTCAGGATAAGTCCCCCACCGTCCAGTCCCCCACCCGGCCTAACAATTCCCCTCCCCCGCCCGGCCTAACTCAAATTCAAATTCAAATTGCTTCATTGGCATGACAAGGTACATCTTATGTTGCCAAAGCATCGAAAAACACTCATGGTTGAACACAAAAAATACAGATTATCCATACAGTGTATAAACAGATATACCCCTGAGTGTATAAATATACATTCATATAATTTGTATATACTCTTTTCTTATATTTAGTGGTTGTCCCTCTGCTTATGGCAAGCTGTAACATAGTGTGCCGCTAAGGTTACACAATTTCTCTCTTCCCCTAGTAGGTATGGGAGTTTTTGGTCGTCATTCAAATTTCTGAATTCCGGGCATATTTTTGTGAATTTTGGGTAGATGTCCTCCCTTATGCCCTGATATTTTCCACAAGCTGTGAGGAAGTGCATCTCTGTCTCCACCACTCCCTGACTGCAGTGAGAGCAAATCCTGTCCTCTCTTGGTAGCCGGGTCTGCCTGTGTCTACCTTTTTCGATCGCCAGGCTATGTTCACTAAGTCAAGGTTTTTCTCAGTTTGCTATCCTTTACCATGGTCAGGTATTCAGCCATGTTGTATTGTCTGTTTAGGGCCAAGTAGCAATTGAGTTTGTTTTGGGTTTTTGTTGTTTCTGCCCAATATGACAGATATTTTTCCTTTTGCTTAGTGACGATTGTGTCGGGTCGAATTCTTTGTGTTACGCTGTCACTGTCCTGGGGCTGGTTATTGTTAGTAGTGTTAGTAGTTACTTCACTGAGTCCCAGGACTAGTTGACTGAGGGTATTCTTCTTTATGGTCCTCTTTTGGCATTTCAGGGCTTCGTAATGATAGCAGTGGGGGTTGCTCATTTTTAGGTGTTTCCAAAATTTGGTGGCTCTTTTTTGGATAGTGATTATTAATGGATATTGGCCTAGTTCTGCCCTGCATGCATTGTTGACGGTTTTCCTTTGAGTCCGGAGGATACTTTTACAGAATTCTGCATGTAGGATCTCAATTGGGTGTTTGTCCCATTTTGCAAATTCTTGTTGTGTTAGCGGTCCCCACACCTCACTGCCATAGAGTGCAATTGGTTCAATTACTGATTTGAAAATTTTGAGCCAAATGCTAATTGGGATTTCTGTTTGGATTGATTTTTTAATGGCATAGAAAGCCCTTCTTGCTTTCTCTTTCAGTTCATTCACAGCCAGATGGAAACTTCCCGTAGAACTGATTTTTAAGCCCAAGTATGTGTAGTTAGTGGTTTGTTCAATTTTAGTTCCTAGTGTGAAATATATTTTGGGTCCCTGATGTCTGGATCTTTGCTGGAACACAAGGACTTTGGTTTTTTGGGGGTTTATTGTCAGGGCCCAGGTCTGACAGAACGACTCCAGCAGATCCAGGTTCTGCTGTAGACCCTCCTTAGTTGGTGACAGCAGAACCAGGTCATCTGCGTAGAGGAGGAATTTAACCATGGATTCATATAGGGTGAGGCCGGGTGCTGTAGATTGTTCAAGTAGTTTTGCCAATTCATTTATGTAAATATTAAAGAGTGTCGGTGAGATGGGCGAGCCCTGCGTCACACCACGCCCCTGTGGGAAGTATTTTGTTTGTTTGTCTCCAATTTTAACTGCACATTTATTGTTTGTATACATTGATTTAATTACATCATATGTTTTTTCCCCCTACCTCACTTTCGATAAGTTTCAGGAATAGACCGTCGTGCCAGATGGAATCGAAAGCCTTCTGGAAATCTATAAAGCAGGCGAAAATTTTGCTTTTGTTTTGATGAACATGTTTGTCAATTAGGGTCTGTAGGGTGAAGATATGATCTGATGTTCTATAGTTTGGTAGGAATCCAATTTGGCTTTTACTCAAGACATTGTGCTCCTCAAGGAAGTTTATAAGTCTTTTGTTTATGATACTACAGAATACCTTCCCCAGGTTACTGTTTACACAGATGCCTCGATAGTTATTTGGGTCAACTTTGTCTCCACTTTTGTATATGGGCGTTATGAGTCCTTTGTTCCAGATATCACGGAAGTAACCGACACTCAGAACCAAGTTGAAGAGTTTTAGGATAGCCAGTTTCATTTTATCATCCGTGTGTTTAATCATCTCGCTTAGTATGCCGTCTGCACCGCAAGCTTTTCCTGGTCGCAGGTCCTTGAGTTTTTCAAATAACTCTTTTTCTGTTATTATGGAGTCTAGCGGGTTTTGGTTATCTTTTATGGCCATTTCGAGCTTTTCCAGTTTTTTGCATATTTGGTATTGCTCTGGGCTTGGTGTGTTTTTCTGGTATAATTTTTCAAAGTGGTTTTCCCATGTGTCTCCATTTTGAATGGCCAATTCGTCGTGTTGTTTTTTGTGTAATGTATTCCAGTTGTCCCAGAAACAATTGGAATCAATGGATTCCTCAATGGAGCCGAGTGTATTCTTAATATACTGCTCTTTTTTGGTTCTGAGTGTGTTTCTGTATTGTGTTAGTGTCTGACAATAAGTAAGGCGTAATTCCTCGTTTTCTGGCTGTCTGTGTTTTTGGTTTGATATTTTTCTAAGTTTTTTCCTCGTGTTATGGCAATCTGGGTCAAACCATTTTTCATAGTTTTTTGTTTTGGGTTTGTTCTTGCGAACTTTCAAGTTTGACCTTGTTGCCAAATTATCAAAAATATTATTTAGGTTATTCACTGCCCGGTTTACGCCTTCTTTATTGTGAGCGTATATGTTTTCCAGAAAGGTGTCCAAGAGAGCTTGAGTTGATTGATTGCTAATTGCTTTCTGGTATTTTTCCGTGCTGTTTTTGGCCCATCTAGGATTTTTTGGTGTTGTACAGCTTACTGGGTTGTGTTTCTGTGTTGGTTGTTTCTGTCTTTTTAAGATACATAGTAATTTGACTGTGGTCTGACAGTGTTGTTTGTGGTTTGACTGTGAATGCTCTGAAAGAGGATGGGTCCAAATCCGTAATCATATAGTCTACGGTGCTGCAGCCAAGAGGTGAGCAATAGGTCGATCTTCCTAGGAGGTCTCCCATGAACCTACCATTGACAATGTACAGACCCAGGCTTCGACGGAGCTGCAGGAGCTGTTTTCCGTTAGCATTTCTCTGTTTGTCGCAGTTATGCCTGTATGGATAACTGGGTATAGGTAAGCGGGAGGGATCTGTACACTGGATGCAGATTTTTTTGAGAGGGTTGCTCTTCGTTGGTTGTAGTTCTGAGCGTGGTGTTTACATGGGCTATAAGGGAAGTGAATGGGGGGGTGCTGTACATCGAGGTACCTGAGATATCCTCCTGCACAGCCCAGTAATTCTCTTCCTCCCTTTCATCACCAGGCTCCCTGTGAAGCGGAAGCCAGCTGTGCGGCATTGGTCAAGGCGGGCAAGGTCTACGCTGCAGCCACAGAGGACATGGACGCCCTGACCTTCGGCACCTCTGTCTTACTGCGGCACATGACCGCCAGTGAGGCCAAGTGAGTTACCCAGATAGAGAGTGCAGCTCCCTCTACACTGCCCCATCAAACACTCCCAGGGCAGGTACAGCACGGGTTAGATACAGAGTAAAGCTCCCTCTACACTGCCCCATCAAACACTCCCAGGGCAGGTACAGCACGGGTTAGATACAGAGTAAAGCTCCCTCTACACTGTCCCATCAAACACTCCCAGGGCCGGTACAGCATGGGTTAGATACAGAGTAAAGCTCCCTCTCCACTGTCCCATCAAACACTCCCAGGGCAGGTACAGCACGGTTAGATACAGAGTAAAGCTCCCTCTACACTGCCCCATCAAACACTCCCAGGGCAGGTACAGCACGGGTTAGATACAGAGTAAAGCTCCCTCTACACTGTCCCATCAAACACTCCCAGGGCAGGTACAGCACGGGTTAGATACAGAGTAAAACTCCCTCTACACTGCCCCATCAAATACTCCCAGGGCAGGTACAGCATGGGTTAGATACAGAGTAAAGCTCCCTCTACACTGTCGCATCAAACACTTGAATATTTGAGGCTGTTCCGTCTCCTAATGCCCTCGCTCTGTGTGTCTCGCGCTGATCCATCTTATCACGCCCCCTCCCTCTGTTTCTCTGATGTTCTGTCTCCTAATGCCCTCCCTCTATTTTTTCACAGGAAGCTGCCCATCCAGGAGTTCCACCTGAGCAAAGCATTACAGGAGGCAGACCTGACACAGGAACAGGTGGGTGAGGGGGAGCGTAACGCTCACAGGCAGGCGGGTGCAGAGGAGGGTAGGGTGTGGGTGAGGGGGAAATGGATGTGGGTTGGTGGGGGATGGAGGTGGGTGAGGGGGGAAAGGGGCATGGGGTGGGTGAGAGGGGAAAGGGTGTGGGTTGGTGGGGGTGGGTGAGGGGGGAAAGGGTGTGGGTCGGTGGGGGTGGGTGAGGGTCGGTGGGGGTGGGTGAGGGGGGAAAGGGTGTGGATCGGTGGGGGTGGGGGTGGGTGAGGGTCGTGGGGTGGGTGAGGGGGGAAGGGGCATGGGGTGGGTGAGGGGGAAGGGGCATGGGTCGGTGGGGCATTGGGGTGGGTGGGGGGAAAAGATGTGGGTCGGCGGGTGGGGGGGGGAAGGAGCGTGGGTCGATGGGGGTGCGTAGGTGGGTGGGGAGAGTTGCAGAAGGGGTGTGGGTCGGGGGGTAGGTGGGTGAGAGGGGGTAGGGGTATGGGGAGGTGGCTGAGTCCATTCTGAATGCCAACCTTTTGTTTATCTCTCTCTGCCATCCCCCTCCGCCCTGTCTCTCTTCCTCTCTCCCCTGCAGTTTGTCGATCTGTGCATCCTCCTGGGCAGTGATTACTGTGAGAGTATCCGTGGGATCGGACCCAAGCGAGCCATCGACCTCATCAAACAGCACAAGAGCATCGAGGAGATCATCAAGCACATCGACAGCAGCGTAAGTGGGAGGGGAGGAAACATCCCAGAGTGAACAGGGATCCCGGAATTCCCCACACGCTGTGTTCCAGTGCTGGGGATTCCCAGAATGAACAGGGATCCTGGGATTCCCCACACGCTGTGTCCCAGTGCTGGGGATTCCCAGAGTGAACTGGGATCCCGGGATTCCCCACATGCTGTGTCCCAGTGCTGGGGATTCCCAGACTGAACAGGGATCCCGGATTCTCCACACTGTCCCAGAGTGAACAGGGATCCTGGGATTCTCCAGACTGTGCCCCAGTGCTGGGGAACATCCCATAGTGAACTGGAATCCTGGGATTCTCCACACTGCCCCAGTGCTGGGGATTCCCAGAGTGAACAGGGATCCCGAGATTCTCCACACACTGTGTCCTGGTGGTTGAGTTTCCCGGTTTGGATCCAGCTCGGACTATCCAAGATCTCTGTGCTACCGACGATCCCCCGCCTATTCTTTGTGTAGCGGACCCTTGGTACAGTCCCTTGATCTGAAATTGGCCCCGCTTAAGTGGAGCAAATAGCGCTAACCAATTCAACAACAACTACTTGCATTTATATAGCACCTTTAACGTAGTAAAAAGTCCCACGGCGCTTTACTGGCGAGTTATAAAACAAGATTTGACAACGTGTCACGTAAGAGGATAATTAGGGCAGGTGACCAAAAGCTTGTTCAGAGTCAGGTTTTAAGGAGAGTCTTAATGGAGGAGCCGGCCATACTAGTCTGAAAATGCCCGATCTCGTCTGATCTTGGAAGCTAAGCAGAGTCAGGCCTGGTTAGTACTTGGATGGGAGACCGCCTGGGCATACCAGGTGCAGTGGGCTTTTAAAGGGGAGCGGGCGGGGAAGTGGCTTTGAGCCCAAGATCAGCTGTGATCTTGTTGAATGGCGGAGCAGGAACGAGGGGCCAAGTGGCCGATTCCTATTTCTTATTTTCTTATGAGACAGCGGTAGAGAGGTTTAGGGAGGGAATTCCAGAGCTTAGGGCCCAGTCAGCTGAAGGCACGGCCACCAATGGTGGAGCGACCAAATTTGGGAATGCTCAAGAGGCCAGAATTGGAGGAGCGGGGGTGGTGGGGGGGTTGTAGGGCTGGAGGAGATTACAGAGATAGGGAGGGAGGGGCGAGACCATGGAGGGATTTGAAAACGAGGATGAGAATTTTAAAACCGACACGTTGCTTAACCAGGAGCCAATGTAGGTCAGCGAGCACAGGGGTGATGGGCGAACGGGACTTGGTGCGAGTTAGGACACGGGGCAGCCGAGTTTTGGATCACCTCAAGTTCACGTCGCCATTAATGCCGATTACAAACGCTGCGTAAATGGCATGTTAAGGGCACCGGCTCTCTCAGGCAGGACCGGGCGTTTGGTGAGTCGCTACGGTGCAATTACCTTGTCCGCTTCACCCCGCCCCTTTCAGTGAGATTCATTCACGAGAATACCACCAGGGGATGAGGGACTTCAATTACGTGGAGAGATTTGGAGAAGCTGGGGTTGTTCTCCTTGGAGCAGAGAAAGTGAAGGGCAGATTTAATAGATGCGTTCAAAAGCATGAAGGGCTTTTGATCTTATTGCTGTTTGTGGGATCTTGCTGTGCACAGATTGGCTGCCGTGTTTTCTACATGACTACACTTCTTATAATATAAAAAAAAAAAAAAGGCATTTCGTTGGCCGTACTGTGCTTTGGGATGGGCCGAGGTCGTGAAAGGCGCTATATAAATGCAATGAGGAGATGCTGCTTCCACTGGTGGGAGGGTCAGTAACCAGAGGACATGCGCATTTAAGATCTTTTTTTAAAATTCGTTCTGGGATGCACTGAGGGGCAGTACTGAGGGAGCGCTGCACTGTCGAGGGGCAATACTGAGGGAGCGCTGCTCTGACGGAGGGGCAGCACTGAGGGAGCGCTGCAGTGTCGGAGGGGCAGTACTGAGGGAGCGCCGCACTATCGGAGGGGGCAGTACTGAAGTAGCGCTGCACTGTCTGCATTTATTGCCCGTCCCTAGTTGCCCTTGAGAAAGTTGGTGGTGAGCCGCCTTCCTGAACCACTGCAGCCCGTGTGGTGAAGGTCCTCCCGCCTCTAACGTAGTAAAAAAAATGAGCAAAAGACCCAGAGAGGAACGATGAGGCGATTGTTTTTTATTTTACACAGTGAGTTGTTGTGATCTGGAACAAGCTGCCTGAAAGTGTGGTGGTAGCAGATTCAGTAGTAACTTCCAAAAGGGAATTGGATAGATACTTGGGGAAAAAAAAGAATTTTGGCAGTGCTGTGGGGGAAAGAGCAGGGGGCGGGTGGTGGAACTAATTGGACAGCTTCCTTAAAAAGCCGGCACAGGCAGTACGGCCCCAGCGGTCTCCTTCTGTGGCTGTCTGATTCTTATTGAAGACTGAAGCTTGCCTTGGGGTAAAAACAGCGAATGCACTCATTTCGCAGGGTCTAATAGTGTGGTGGGGGGTAGATGGAGCTGCGGGAACCCGGCGCGAATCGCGGAGGGAGCTGTGCTCGTTGATAACATAAGAAATAGGAGCAGGAATAGGCCACTTGGCCCCTCGAGCCTGCTCCGCCATTCAATAAGATCATGGCTGATCTTGGGCTCAAAGCCACTTCCCAGCCCGCTCTCCATAACCCTTCACTCCCTTATCTTGCAAAAATCTGTCTATCTCCACCTTAGATATATTTAATGACCCAACCTCCACGGCTCTCTGGGGCAGAGAATTCCACAGATTTACGACCCTCTGAGAGAAGAAATTCCTCCTCATCTCAGTTCTAAAAGGGTGACCCATTCTAAAACTATGCCCCCGAGTTCTAGATTTCCCCATGAGGGGAACCATCCTCTCTGCATCTACCCTGTCAAGCCCCCTCGTTATCTTAGATGTTTCAATAAGATCACCTCTCGTTCTTCTAAATTCCAATGGCGCGCCGGCGCTGACTGATGTGCTGACTCTCCCTTCGCTCTCCCAGAAATACACGATCCCCGAGGACTGGCTGTACAAGGAGGCCCGGCAGCTCTTCCTCGAGCCCGAGGTGGTGGAGGCCGAAGCCGTGGAGCTGAAGTGGTCGGAACCGGACGAGGAGCAGCTGGTGAAGTTCATGTGCGAGGAGAAGCAGTTCAGGTGAGAGGCGAGGGAGAGAGAGAGAGGGGGACATCTTCTGGGTCTCTCGCCTCCCACCTCTTCCCTCTCTGGCCCCTCCAGCGTCCTACCCCCGCGGCTATCTGTCAGCTCAGAGGGTAGCTTGCTCGTTCTCTCTCTATCTGAGTCTCGTTCGCCGTGTCTCGCTCGGGCTCGCTCTCTCTCTCTCGCCTGCAAGTTCAAACCCCCACACCATATACAAAAGAACAGGAGTCGGCCATTCAGCCCCTCAAGCCTGTTCTGCCATTTAATGAGATCATGGCTGATCTGTGACCTAACTCCGCCTACCCGCCTTTGCCCTGTATCCCTTAATACCTTCAGTTAACAGAAATCTGTCAATCTCAGGTTAAGAATTAACAATTGACCCAGCATCAACTGCCATTTGCGGAAGAGAGTCCCAAACTTCGACCACCCTTTGTGTGTAGAAGTGTTTCCTAACTTCACTCCTGAAAGATCAGGCTCTAATTTTTAGACTAGGCCCAACCCAGCGGAAATAGCTTTTTTCTATCTACCCCATCAGTTTGTCAATATTTTGAGACAGACTTGAGCCTCCGTTATCCAGGCCCGACACTCCGCTGGTTGCCAGTAACTGAGGGAGTGCTGCACTGTGGGAGGGGTCAGTACTGAGGGAGCGCTGCACTGTTTGAGGGGCAGTAATGAGGGAGCACTGAACTGTTGGAGCGGCAGTACTGAGGGAGCGCTGAACAGTTGGAGGGTCAGTACTGAGGGAGCGCTGCAATGTCGGAGGGGCAGTACTGAGGGAGCGCTGCACAGTTGGAGGGTCAGTACTGAGGGAGCGCTGCAATGTCGGAGGGTCAGTACTGAGGGAGCGCTGCACTGTCGGAGGGGCAGTACTGAGGGAGCGCTGCACTGTCGGAGGGACAGTACTGAGGGAGCGCTGCACTGTCGGAGGGACAGTACTGAGGGAGCGCTGCACTGTCGGAGGGGCAGTACTGAGGGAGCGCTGCACTACAAACATAGACGGTAGGAGCAGGAGTAAGCCATTCGACCCCTCGAGCCTGCTCCGCCATTTAATGAGATCGTGGCTGATCATCCAAATTCAGTACCCTGTCCCTGCTTTCTCCCCATATCCCTTGATCCCTTTAACCTTAAGAAATATATCCAACTCCTTTCTTGAATATATTTAATGAATTGGCCTCAACTGCCTTCTGTGGCAGAGAATTCCACAGGTTCACCACTCACTGGGTGAAGAAATTCCTCCTCATCTCTGTCCTAAATGGCTTACCCCTTATCCTTAGACTGTGACCCCATGTTCTTGACACCCCCGCCATCGGGAACATCTTTCCTGCATCTAGTCTGTCTAGTCCTGTTAGAATTTTATAAGTTTCAAGGAGATCCCCTCTCATTCTTCTAAACTCCAGCGAGTATAAGCCCAATCGACCCAATCTCTCCTTATACGTCATTCCTGCCATCCCAGGTATCAGTCTGGTGAATCTTCGCTGCACTCTCTCCATGGCAAGAACATCCTTCCTCCGATAAGGCGACCAAAACTGCACACAATACTCAAGATGTGGTCTCACCAAGGCCCTGTACAACTGCAGCAAGACATCCTTGTTGCTGTACTCAAACCCTTTTGCTACGAAGGCCAACATACCATTTGCCGCCTTAACCACCTGCTGCAGCTGCATGCTTACCTTCAGCGACTGGTGCACAAGGACACCTAGGTCTCGTTGCACTCCCCCCTTTTCCCAATCTATTGCCGTTCAGATAATCTGTCTTCCTATTTTTGCCACCAAAGTGGATAACCTCACACTTATCCACATTATACTGCATTTGCCATGCATCTGCCCAATCACCCAAGCTGTCCAAATCGTACTGGAGTTTCTCTGCACCCTCCTCACAGCACACACGCCCACCCAGCTTTGTGTCGTCTGCAAACTTGGAGATATTGCATCTAGTTCCCTCGTCTAGATCATTTATATATATATATTGTGAATAGCTGGGGTCCTAGCACCGATCCCTGCGGTACCCCACTAGTCACTGTCTGCCACTCGGAAAAAGACCCGTTTATTCCAACTCTTTGCTTCCTGTCTGCCAGCCACTTCTCCCTCCAAGACAGTACCTTACCCCCAATCCCATGTGCTTTAACTTTACACGCTAATCTCTTATGCGGGACCTTATCGAAAGCCTTCTGAAAGTCCAAATATACCACATCCACTGGTTCTCCCTTATCTATTCTACCAGTTACATCCTCAAAAAATTCCAGTAGATTAGTCGAGCATGATTTACCTTTTGTAAATCCATGTTGACTTTGTCCGATCTTGTCACTGTTTTCCAAGTGCATTGCTATTACATCTTTTATAATGGACTCTAGCATTTTCCCCACTACCGATGTCAGGCTTACCAGTCTATAATTCCCTGTTTTTTCTCTACCACCCTTTTTAAATAGTGGTGTTACATTAGCTATCCTCCAATCCATGGGAACTGTTCCAGAGTTTATAGAATTTTGGAAGATGACCAGCAATGCATCTACTATTTCTAGGGCCACTTCCTTAAGTACCCTAGGATGTAGATTATCAGGCCCTAGGGATTTATCGGCCTTCAATCCCGTCAATTTCCCTAACACCATTTCCCTACAAATACTGATTTCTTTCAGTTCCTCCCTCTCATTATACCCTATGTTCCCTGACATCTCTGGGAGGTTATTTGTGTCCTCCTTTGTGAAGACAGAACCGAAGTATGTATTTAATTGGTTTGCCATTTCTTTGTTCCCCGTTATAACTTCCCCTGATTCTGACTGCCAGGGACCTACGCTTGACTTCACCAATCTTTTTCTCTTCACATATCTATAGAAGCCTTTACAGTCAGTTTTTATGTTCCCTGCAAGCTTACTCTCTTAAGTAATCCCTTTGTCCTCCTTTGCTGAATCCTAAACTGCTCCCAGTCCTCAGGTTTGCTGCTTTTTCTGGCCAAATTATATGTCTTCTCCTTGGATCTTATGCTATCCCTAATTTCCCTTGTTAGCCGCGGTTGAGTCACCTTTTTTGTTTTATTTTTATGCCAAACAGGGATGAACAAATTCTGTAGTTCATCCGTGCGATCTTTAAATGTTTGCCATTGCCTATCCACCGTCAACCCTTTAAGTAATGTTCCCCAATCCATCCTAGCCAACTCGTGCCTCATACCATCGTAGTTTCTTTTAAATTCAGTACCCAAGTCTCTGAATCAACTACTTCACTCTCCATTTTAATGAAGAGTTCTATCATATTATGATCGTTCCTCCCCAAGGGGCCTCGCACAACAAGATTGATAATTAATCCTTTCTCATTACATGATATACCCAGTCTAAGATGGCCTGATCTCTAGTTGGTTCCTCGCCATATTGGTCCAGGAAACCATCCCGTATACACTCTAGGAATTCCTCCTCCACGGTATTGTTACTAATTTGGTTAGCCCAATCTATATGTAAATTAAAGTCACCCATGATAACTGCTGTGCCCTTATTGTACGCGTCTCTAATTTCCCGTTTAATGCCATCCCCAACTTCAGCATTACTGTTTGGGGGCCTGTATACAACTCCCACTAGCATTTTCTGCCCCTTGGTATTTCTCAGCTCTGCCCATACAGATTCCACATCATCAGAGCTAATATCCTTCCTTACTATTGTGTTAATCTCTTTAACCAGCAATGCTACCCCACCACCTTTTCCTTTTTGCCTGTCCTTCCTGAATATTGAAGACCCCTGGATGTTGAATTCCCAGTCTTGGTCACCCTGGAGCCATGCCTCCGTAATCCCAATTATATCATATCCGTTTACATCTATTTGTGCAGCTAATTCATCCACAAATGCTCCTTGCATTCAGACACACAGCCTTCAGGCTTGATTTTTTAACACTCTTAGTCCTTTTAGAATTCTTATTTATTGTGGCCCTGTTTGATTTACACCCTTGATTTCTCTGCCTTCCACTTTTGCTTTTCTCCTTCCTGTCTTTTGTTTCTGTCCTTGCTTCGCTTTCCTCTGTCTCCCTGCACAGGTTCCCAACCCCCTGCCATTTTAGTTTAAACCGTCCCCAACAGCACTAGCAAACACTCCGCCTAGGACATCGGTCCCGGTCCTGCCCAGGTGCAAACCGTCCAGTTTGTACTGGTCCCACCTCCCCAGAACCGGTTACAATGTCCCAGGAATTTGAATCCCTCCCCTTTGCACCATTCCTCTAGCCACATATTCATCTGAAATATCCTTCTGTTTCTACTCTGACTAGCACGTGGCACTGGTAGCAATCCTGAGATTACTACCTTTGAGTTCCTATTTTTTAATTTACCTCCTAACTCCCTATATTCTGCTTTTAGGGCCTCATTCAGTTTTTTACCTATATCGTTGGTACCTATATGCACCACGACAACTGGCTGTTCACCCTCCCCCTCCAGAATGCCCTGCAGCCGCCCAGAGTCATCCTTGACCCTGGCACCAGGGAGGGGCAATACTGAGGGAGCGCTGCACTGTCGCAGGGGCAGTACTGAGGGAGCGCTGCACTGTCGGAGGGACAGTACTGAGGGAGCGCTGCACTGTCGGAGGGATAATACTGAGGGAGCGCTGCACTGTAGGAGGGACAGTACTGAAGGAGCGCTGCACTGTCGGAGGGACAGTACTGAGGGAGCGCTGCACTGTCGGAGGGATAATACTGAGGGAGCGCTGCACTGTCGGAGGGATAATACTGAGGGAGCGCTGCACTGTCGGAGGGATAATACTGAGGGAGCGCTGCACTGTAGGAGGGATAATACTGAAGGAGCGCTGCACTGTCGGAGGGATAATACTGAGGGAGCGCTGCACTGTCGGAGGGACAGTACTGAAGGAGCGCTGCACTATGGGAGGGGCAGTACTGAGTGAGCACTGCGCTGTCGGAGGGACAGTACTGAGGGAGCGCTGCGCTGTCGGAGGGATAATACTGAGGGAGTGCTGCACTGTCGGAGGGACAGTACTGAGGGAGCGCTGCACTGTCGGAGGGGCAGTACTGAGGGAGCGCTGCACTGTCGGAGGGACAGTACTGAGGGAGCGCTGCACTGTCGGAGGGACAGTACTGAGGGAGCGCTGCACTGTCGGAGGGATAATACTGAAGGAGCGCTGCACTATGGGAGGGGCAGTACTGAGTGAGCGCCGCACTGTCGGAGTGGCCGTCTTTTGGGGTGAGACATTGAACCGGGGTCCCGACTGCCCCCTGAGGTGGGCGTAAAATATCCCATGGCACTACTCCGAAGAAAAGCAGGGAGAATTCTCTTCGGTCTCCTGGGGCCAATGTTTATCCCTCAATTAACATCACTTAAATAACAGATTATCAGGTCATTATCTCATTGCTGGATATGGGATCTTGCTGTGCACAAATTGGCTGCTGCGTTTCCTACATCTCAACAGTGACTATACTTCATTGGCTGGAAGGTGCTTTGGGTCGTCCTGAGGCCATGAAAAGTGCTGTATGAATGCAAGTTCTCGCGGTCTCTCTCTCTTTAATCTCTCCCCAGCGTGACCGGGGCCTGTATCGTTGAACTTCTCTCTCTCTCTCTCTCTTTATTCCCCCCCCCCCCCCCCCCCACAGTGAGGAACGGATCAGGAACGGGGTGAAGAAGCTGCTGAAGAGCCGACAGGGCAGCACCCAGGGGAGGTTGGACGACTTCTTCAAGGTCACGGGGTCGCTGACCTCCGCCAAACGCAAGGTACGGGATCGCCCCAGGGTGGGCTCGGGGCACATTCTTCTTCTCCACCCCCACCCCCGCCGGTGGGAATCAGGACTTTGCGATGGTCACAGGAAGAGCTGACCGGTCAAGGACTGGACGGTGGTGATCCTCCACTGTTTAGTCCCCAAGAGGCTCGATGGTCTGCGGAAAGGCCAGCAGCTTCTGACAGGCCTGCTCTCGACCAGCCCGAACCCTAACGCCAACCCTTGGTCGCTTAAGAACATAAGAAATAGGAGCAGACAGGAGTAGGCCCTTTGAGCCTGCTCCGCCATTCATCAAGATCATGGCTGCTCCTCAACTCCACCTGTCCCGCACTATCCCCAGATCCCTTAATTCCCATTGTTCCCAAAAAGTTATTGACTGTCGTGTCAAGGGTCGTTCTCAGGAGAGCAGCTCAGTGAGTGACCAGGGGTGGGGGTGAAGGGTCGGGGCAGGGCCGTAGGAAGGAGCCGCTCCTTCCTGAGTGAGTGACGCACTGACCCCGACCTGTAAGAAAGAGCGGCTCAGAGTCCGAGCGAGTGTCCGACTGAACTTGCAAGGGATATCAAAATCAACACGCACAACTTTTACAACTATATTCGGAAAAAGATTGTGGTCAGGAGAAATGTGGGCCCCTTGAAAACTGATATCGGTGATATTGTCAATGATAAGGAAATGGCGGGCATGTTGAATAATTATTTTGCGTCAGTATTTACTGTAGCGGAAATCCCATGGCAACTAATATTGAATAAGGGACGGGGACTCAATAAAATTAACGTAAGCAAAATAGCAGTAATGAAGA
Source organism: Somniosus microcephalus (assembly GCF_052327205.1). Lineage (NCBI taxonomy): Eukaryota > Metazoa > Chordata > Chondrichthyes > Squaliformes > Somniosidae > Somniosus > Somniosus microcephalus. The sequence continues at coordinate 15,738,021 of NC_140990.1, read as the reverse complement.
AAATAATGGCACTAAAGAGTGACAAATCCCCAGGACCAGATGGTTTGCATCCCAGGGTTTTAAAGGAAGTAGGTGAGCACATTGCAGATGCCCTAACTATAATTTTCCAAAGTTCTCTCGAATCAGGAACCATTCCTTTGAGATTGGAAAATTGCGCATGTCACTCCGCTATTTAAGAATGGCGAGCGAGGGAAACCAGGGAATTATAGACCAGTTAGCCTAACATCTGTTGTCGGGAAATAACTAGCGTCTATAATTAAGGATAGAGTGACGGGAAATTGTCAGTTGATCAGAGAGAGCCAGCATGGAAAGGTAGGTCATGCCTCAGAAACCTGATTGAATTTTTTGAAGAGGTGACTAAAGTAGTGGACAGGGGAATGTCGATGGATGTTATTTATATGGACTTCCAGAAGGCATTTAATAAAGTCCCTTATAAGAGTCTGTTAACTAAGGTTGAAGCCCATGGAATTGAGGGCAAATTAATTGACCTGGTTAGGAGATTGGCTGAGCGGCAGGAGACAGAGAGTAGGGCTAATGGGTAGACACTCTAAAGGGCAGGATGTGTCCCACAGGGGGCTGCAACTATTCACAGTACTTGTTAACGACTTAGATGATGGCATAGAAAGCCACATATCCAAATTTGCTGATGACACAAATATAGGGGGGAGGATCCAGTTGTCGTGGTCCATGTCGGAACCAACGACATAAGTAGAACTAGGAATGAGGTTCTGCTGAGAGAGTTTGAGGAGCTAGCGTCGAAATTAAAACTCAGGACCTCACAGGTAATAATCTCTGGATTGCTACCTGAGCCACGCGCAAACAAGCAGATTAGGAGGTTGAAATTAGGAGGCTCAAAGAGTGGTGTGGGTGGCAGGGGTTTCAATTCATGGGGCACTGGCACCAGTACTGGGGAAAGAGGGAGCTGTTCCGTTGGGACGGGCTCTACTTAAACTGGGCTGGGACCAGTGTCCTGGCGAATCGAATAACTAGGGTGGTAGATTGGGCTTTAAATTAATGAAGGGGGTGGCGGGTGGGAGGATTCAGGAGAGGGTAAATTCAAAAGCAGGAAGAGAAATGTCAAGGCTGTACAGCAGAGTGGTGATCTGGGTAAAGATAAGCAGACTGGGTCAGGAAGGGACAGAAAGATTAATAAAGGTAATAGGGCATTAATGACTAAAGTGACATCAGGGAAAAATAGAAAAAAGTTAAAGCTAAAGGTACTATATCTGAATGCACAAAGCAATCGCAACAAAATAGTTGAATTAATAGCGCAGATAGAAATAAATGGGTTTGATTTAATAGCCATTACAGCGATGTGGTTGCAGAGTGACCAAGGTTGGGAACTAAATATTCCAGGATATTTGACCTGTAAGAGATGAGCAGAATGGAAAAGGAGGAGGTGTAGCCCTGATAATAAAGGATGGAATAAAGACAGTGGAGAGAAAGGATCTTGGCTCGGAAAAACAAAATGTAGAATCAATTTGGGTGGAGCTAAAAAACAACAAGGAGCAGAAAACAGTAGTGGGAGTAGTCTATAGGCCCCCTAACAGTGGTTGTAGTATCAGGCAGAGTATAAATCGGGAAATTAGAGATGCATGTAATACAGTAATCATGGGCGACTTTTAACTTTCATATAGACTGGGCAAACCAAATTTGCAGAGATAGTGCAGAGGATGAGTTCATGGAATGCATTCAAGATAGTTTTCTAGATCAGTATGTCAAGGAACCTACGAGGGAATTGGCTATTTTAGATCTAGTACTGTGCAATGAGACAAGGTTAATTAATAAATTTGTAGTAAAGGAGCCTCTGGGGAGCAGTGATCATAATATGATAATATGATGTAATATCTCCAAGTTTGCAGACGACACAAAGCTGGGTGGGCGTGTGTGCTGTGAGGAGGATGCAGAGAAACTCCAGTATGATTTGGACAGGTTGGGTGATTGGGCAGATGCAGTATAATGTGGATAAATGCGAGGTTATCCACTTTGGTGGCAAAAACAGGAAGGCAGATTATTATCTGAACGGCAATAGATTGGGAAAAGGGGAAGTGCAACGAGACCTGGGTGTCCTTGTGCACCAGTCGCTGAAGGTAAGCATGCAGGTGCAGCAGGCAGTTAAGAAGGCAAATGGTATGTTGGCCTTCATAGCGAGAGGATTTGAGTACAGGAGCAAGGATGTCTTGCTGCAGTTGTACAGGGCCTTGGTGCAGTGAAGATTCACCAGACTGATACCTGGGATGGCAGGAATGACGTATGAAGAGAGTTTGGGTCGATTGGGCTTATATTCGCTAGAGTTTAGAAGAATGAGAGGGGATCTCATTGAAACTTATAAAATTCTAACAGGACTAGACAGACTAGATGCAGGAAGGATGTTCCCGATGGCGGGGGAGTCCAGAACCAGGGATCACAGTCTAAGGATAAGGGGTAAGCCATTTAGGACTGAGATGAGGAGGAATTTCTTCACCCAGAGAGTGGTGAACCTGTGGAATTCTCTACCACAGAAGGCCGTTGAGGCCAATTCATTAAATATATTCAAGAAGGAGTTAGATATATTTCTTGAGGCTAAAGGGAGCAAGGGATATGGGGAGAAAGCAGGGATAAGGTGCTGAATTTGGATGATCAGCCATGATCTCATTAAATGGCGGAACAGGCTCGAGGGGCCGAATGGCCTGCTCCTGCTCCTATCTTCTATGTTTATGTTGAGTTTGAGAGTAATTTAGTTAAGTCTAAAACTAGGGTCCTAAACCTGAACAAAGCAAACTACGTAGGCGTGAGAGGCGAGTTGGCTAAGGTAGGTTGAGAAACTAGATAAAAAAATATGACAGTAGAAAGCAATGGCAAACATTTAAAGAAATAATTCATAATTCGCAACAAATATACATTTCCTTGAGAAATAAAAACACCACAGGAAAAATGGACCAACCGCGGCTAACGGGAAATTAAAGATAGTATTACATTAAAGGAAGAGGCTTATAATGTTGCCAAAAAGAGTAGTACGCCTGAGGATTGGGAGGATTTAAGAATTCAGCAAAGAGGACCAAGAAATTGATAAAGAAAGGGAAAATAGAATGAGAGTAAACTAGCGAGCGACATAAAAACGGACTGTAAAAGCTTCTATAGGTATGTAAAAAGGAGAAGATTAGCGAAAGTAAACGTGGGTCCCTTACAGGCTGAGACAGCAGAAATTATAATGGGGAACAAGGAAATGGCAGAGAAATTAAACAAATATTTTTTGTCTCTCTTCACGGAAGAAGACGCAAAAAGCCTCCCGGAAATAGTGGAGAACCAAGGGTCTAGCGAGAATGAGGAACTGAAAGAAATTAGTATTAGTAAAAAAAAAAAAGTACTGGAGAAATTAATGGGACTGGAAGCCAATAATTCCCCCAGACCGGCTGGCCTACATCCTAGACTTTTAAAAGAGGTGGCTATAGAGATAGTGGATGCATTGGTTGTCATTTTCCAAATTTCCATAGATTCTAGAACGGTTCCCGCAGATTGGAAGGTAGCAAATGTAACCCCACTATTTAAGAAAGGAGGGTGAGAGAAAACGGGGAACTACAGACCAGTTAGCCTGACATCAGTAGTAGGGAAGGTGCTCGAATCTGTTATTAAGGACGTGGTAATAGGGCACTTCGAAAATAATAATAGGATTGGGCAAAGTCAACACAGATTTATGAAAGGGAAATCGTGTTTGACAAAACTGTTGGAGTATTTTGAGGTTGTAACTAGCAGAATAGATAAGGGGGAACCAATGGATGTGGTGTATTTGGATTTTCGGAAGGCATTCGATAAGGTGCCACGCAAGAGGTTATTAAACAAAATTAGGGTTCTTGGGATTGGGGGTAATATACTAGCATGGATTGAAGATTGGCTAACAAATAGCAAACAGAGTAGGAATAAACGGGTCATTTTCGGGTTGGCAGGCTGTAACTAGTGGGGTACCGCAAGGCCTCAGCTATTCACAATCTATATCAATGATTTGGATGAGGGGACCAAATGTAATATATCCAAAATAACAACAGAAAATGCTGGAAAAACTCAGCAGGCCAGGCAACATCCGTGGAGAGAAAATAGAGTCAACGTTTCGGGTCAAACCCTTTGTCAAGCCTGGAAAAGCACAGGAAATGAAATAGATTAAAAGGCCAGGCTGGGAGAGAACAAAAGAGAAGTGAAGAGACATTAAGAGGTATTCAAAACGAGACGAGATGGTGATAGGACTAGTGGAGACAAAAGACTGCTCTAGATTAGGTGTGAAATGCACTGGCAGAATGGGAGACAGCTGCCATGTGGGAGAGAAAAAAAGGGGGGGGAAGGGCCAAAACAAAGGTGTGGATAAAAAATAAGTAAAAATGTAATGGGGGCCGAGGTTATGATCTGAAATTGTTGAACTCGATATTGAGTCCGGAAGGCTGTAAAGTGCCTAATCGGAAGATGAGGTGCTGTTCCTCGAGCTTACGCTGAGCTTCCGTGGAACAATGCAAGAGCCCGAGTACAGTGAGGTCTGAGTGGGAATGGGGCGGTGAATTAAAATGACAGGCGACTGGAAGCTCGGGGTCATCCTTACGGACTGAACGGAGGTGTTCGCAAAGCGGTCACCCAATCTGCGTTTGGTCTCCCCAGTGTAGAGGAGACCGCATCGTGAGCAGCGAATGCAGTAAATCGTTGTTTCACCTGGACAGTGGGAAGGGGGGAGGTATAAGGGCAGGTGTTGCATCTCCTGCGCTTGCACGGGAAGGTGCCGGGCGAAGGGGAAGGGGTGCTGGGGATGATAGAGGAGTGGACTAGGGTGTCTCGGAGGGAGCGGTCCCTACGGAATGCTGAAAGGGGGTGGGGGGGGAGATGCGTTTGGTGGTGGGATCACTTTGGAGGTGGCGGAAATGGCGGAGGATGATCCGTTGAATGTGGAGGCTGGTGGGGTGAAAGGTGAGGACGAGGGTTCCGGGAGGGAGGGGCAGGGGTGAGGGCAGAAGTGCGGGAGAGAGAACGGACACGGTCGAGGGCCGTGTCAACCACGGTAGAGGGGAATCCTCAGTTGAGGAAAAAGGAAGACATGTCTGAAGCACTGGTGTGGAAGGTGGCATCGTCGGAGCAGATGCGGCGGAGACGGAGAAACTGGGAGAATGGAAGAGTCCTTACAGGAGGTGGGGTGGGAGGAAGTGTAGTCCAGGTAGCCGTGGGGGTCAGTGGGCTTGTAGTGAATGTTGTTCAATGTGTGGAGTCAAAGGAGAAGTTGTTCAATGTGAGAACAAGTTCAGCCAGGCGGAGGAGGGTCCATGGTGAAAAGGAGAAGTTGTTCAATGTGAGAACAAGTTCAGCCAGGCGGAGGAGGGTCCATGGTGAAAAGGAGAAGTTGTTCAATGTGAGAACAAGTTCAGCCAGGCGGAGGAGGGTCCATGGTGAAAAGGAGAAGTTGTTCAATGTGAGAACAAGTTCAGCCAGGCGGAGGAGGGTCCATGGTGAAAAGGAGGCGGTTGTTCAATGTGAGAACAAGTTCAGCCAGGCGGAGGAGGGTCCATGGTGAAAAGGAGAAGTTGTTCAATGTGAGAACAAGTTCAGCCAGGCGGAGGAGGGTCCATGGTGAAAAGGAGAAGTTGTTCAATGTGAGAACAAGTTCAGCCAGGCGGAGGAGGGTCCATGGTGAAAAGGAGAAGTTGTTCAATGTGAGAACAAGTTCAGCCAGGCGGAGGAGGGTCCATGGTGAAAAGGAGGCGGTTGTTCAATGTGAGAACAAGTTCAGCCAGGCGGAGGAGGGTCCATGGTGAAAAGGAGGCGGTTGTTCAATGTGAGAACAAGTTCAGCCAGGCGGAGGAGGGTCCATGGTGAAAAGGAGAAGTTGTTCAATGTGAGAACAAGTTCAGCCAGGCGGAGGAGGGTCCATGGTGAAAAGGAGAAGTTGTTCAATGTGAGAACAAGTTCAGCCAGGCGGAGGAGGGTCCATGGTGAAAAGGAGAAGTTGTTCAATGTGAGAACAAGTTCAGCCAGGCGGAGGAGGGTCCATGGTGAAAAGGAGGCGGTTGTTCAATGTGAGAACAAGTTCAGCCAGGCGGAGGAGGGTCCATGGTGAAAAGGAGGCGGTTGTTCAATGTGAGAACAAGTTCAGCCAGGCGGAGGAGGGTCCATGGTGAAAAGGAAGCGGTTGGGGCCAGGAAACTGGAAACTGTTAAAGTGGCAGAGAGCGTCCGAAGAGTCGCGGATGTAGGTGGGAAGAGACTGGACAAGGGGAGAAAAGATAGAGTCGAGATAGGAAGAGATAAGTTTGGTGGGGCAAGAACAGGCTGAAATGATGGGTCTACCAGGGCAGTCCTGTTTGTGGATCTTGGGAAGGAGGTAGAAGAGGGCTGTGCGGGGTTGGGGAATTATGAGGTTGGTGGCCGCGGGGGGGGAAGATCTCCAGAGGAGATGAGGTCCGTGACCGTCTTGGAAACAGTGGTTTGATGTTCGGTAGTGGGGTCACGGTCCAGGTGGAGGTAGGAGGAGCTGTTGGAGAGTTGGCGTTCAGCTTCCGCTAGGTAGAGGTCGGTACGCCAAACAACAACAGCACCACCCTTGTCAGCGGGTTTAATGACGATGTCAGGGTTTGATCTAAGAGAATGGAGTGCTGCAAGTTCAGAGGGAGGTAGGTTGGAGTGAGTGAGGGGAGCAGAGAAATGGAGACGGCCGATGTCACGGCGGCAGTTAGCGATGAAAAGATCTAGCGAGGGTAAGAGGCCAGGGGGAGGGGTCCAGGTAGAACGGGAATTCTGAAAGCGGGAGAAGGGGTCAGTTGTGCGGGGGTGAAGACTCCTGGCCAGAGAAGTGGGCACGGAGATGAAGGCGGTGGAAAAAGCTCAACATCGTGCCGAGCTCGAAATTCATTGAGGTGGGGGCGTAAGGGGATGCAGCTCAGGCCTTTGCTGAGGACTGATCGTTCGGGGTCAAAGAGGGTAATATATCCAAGTTTGCTGATGATACAAAGCTGGGTGGGAATGTAAGTTGTGAGGAGGATGCAAGGAGGCTTCAAGGGGATATAGACAGGCTAAATGAGTGGGCAAGAACATGGCAAATGGAATATAATGTGGAGAAATGTGAAGTTATCCACTTTGGTAGGAAAAATAGAAAAGCAGAGTATTTTTTAAACGGTGAGAGATTGGGAAATGTTGGGTGCTCAGAGGGACCTGGGTGTCCTTGTACATGAATCACTGAAAGTTAACATGCAGGTACAGCAAGCAATTAGGAAAGCAAATGGTATGTTGGCCTTTATTACAAGAGGATTTGAGTATAAGAGTAAAGACGTCTTACTGCAATTATATAGCGCCCTGGTGAGACCACACCTGGAGTATTGTGCACAGTTTTGGTCTCCTTACCTAAGGAAGGATATACTTGCCATAGAGGGAGTGCAACGAAGGTTCACCAGACTGGTTCCTGGGATGGGGGGATTGTCCTATGAGGAGAGATTGAGTAGACTAGGCCTATATTCTCTCGAGTTTAGAAGAATGAGAGGTGATCTCATTGAAACATACAAAATTCTTACAGGGCTTGACAGGGTAGATGTTTCCCCTGGCTGGGGAGTCTAGAACCAGGGGTCACAGTCTCAGAATAAGGGGTCGGCCATTTAGGACTGAGATGAGGAGAAATTTCTTCACTCGGAGGGTGGTGAATCTTTGGAATTCTCTACCACAGAAGGCTGTGGAGGCTCAGTCATTGAGTATATTCAAGGCAGAGATCGATAGATTTTTGGATATTAAGGGACATGGGGATAGTGCAGGAAAGTGAAGTTGAATCATAGAAATTTACAGCACAGAAGGAGGCCATTCGGCCCATCGTGTCCGTGCAGGCCGACAGAGCTTATCCACCCTAATCCCACTTTCCAGCACTTGGTCCATAGCCCTGTAGGTTACGGCACTTCAAGTGCATATCCAAGTACTTTTTAAATGTGGCTAGGATTCCTGCCTCTACCACCCTTTCAGGCAGTGAGTTCCAGACCCCCACCACCCTCTGGGTGAAAAGATTTCTCCTCAATCCCCTCTAAACCTCCGACCAATTACTTTAAGCCCCCTGGCTATTGACCTTTCTGCTAAGGGAAATAGGTCCTTCCTATCCACTCTATCTAGGCCCCTCATAATTTTATACACTTGAATTAGGTCTCCCCTCAGCCTCCTCTGTTCTGAAGAAAACAACCCCAGCCTGTCCAATCTTTCCTCATAGCTAAAATTCCCCAGCCCAGGGAACATCCTGGTAAATCTCCTCTGTACCCTCTCTAGTGCAATCACACCCTTCCTGTAATGTGGTGACCAGAACTGCACGCAGTATTCTAGCTGCGGCCTAACTAGTGTTTTATACAGTTCAAGCATAACCCCCCTGCTCTTATATTCTGTGCCTCGGCTAATAAAGGCAAGTCCGTATGCCTTCTTAACCACCTTATCTACCTGTCCTGCTACCTTCAGGGATCTCTAGACATGCACTCCAAGGTCCCTCTGATCCTCTGTACTCCTCAGTGTCCGACCATTTATTGTGTATTCCCTTGCCTTGTTAGCCCTCCCCAAATGCATTACCTCACACTTCTCCAGATTGAGTTCCATTTGTCACTGTTCTGCCCACCTGACCAGTCCATTGATATCTTCCTGCAGTCTACGGCTTCCTTCTTCATTATCAACCACACGGCCAATTTTTGTATCATCTGCAAACTTCTTAATCGTACTTCCTACATTCAAGTCCAAATCATTGATATATACCACAAAAAGCAAAGGACCCAGTACTGAGCCCTGTGGGGGTAGATGATCAGCCATGATCTTATTGAATGGAGGAGCAGGCTCGAGGGGCCGAATGGCCGACTCATGCTTCTGTTTCTTATGTTCTTATAGGCGGCAGTGTAGATGAAAGCATAACATTACAAATGGATATTGATAGATTAAGTGAATGGGCAAAACTGGCAAATGCATTTCCATGTAGGCAAATGTGAGGTCATCCACTTTGGACCTAAAAGGGATAGAGCAGAGCACTTTCTAAATGGTGAAAAGCTAAAACAGTGGAGGTCCCAAAGAGACTTGATGGTCCAGGTACATAGATCGTTAAACAGGCACAGAAAATAATCAAAACATCTAATGGAATGCTGGCCTTTCTATCTCGAGGACGAGAATACAAGGGGGTAGAAGTTACGCTGCAGCTACACAAAACCCTGGTTAGACCAGACCTGGGGTACTGAGAGCAGCTCTGGGCACCACACCTGAGGAAGGATATATTGGCCTTGGAGGGAGTGCAGCGTAGGTTTACCAGAACGATACCTGGACTTCAAGGGTTAAGTTACGAGGAGAGATTACACAAACTAGGGTTGTATTCCCTAGAATTTAGAAGGTTAAGGGGTGATCTGATCGAAGTTTTCAGGATATTAAGGGGAACAGATAGGGTAGAGAGAGAGAAACTATTTCCGCTGGTTGGGGATTCTAGAACTAGGGGGCAGAGTCTAAAAATTAGAGCCAGACCTTTCAGGAGTGAAATGAGGAAACACTTCTACACACAAAGGGTGGTAGAAGTTTGGGACTCTCTTCCGCAAACAGCAATCGATGCGAGATCAGTTCATTTTAAATCGGAGACTGATAGGTTTCTGTTAACCAAAGTTATTCAGGGATATGGAGTTGGGTCGATGATCAGCCCTGATCTCATTGAATGGCGGAGCAGGCTCGAGGGACTGAAATGCCTCCTCCTGTTCCTATATTCCTATGACCCTGACCTGTAGGAATGAGTGGCTCACAGTGCGAGTAACCGACTGACCCTGACGTTTCTGATGACCCTTTTCCCTCTTTGTCTCTTTTCCATTTTCTTAAAGGAGCCAGAGCCCAAAGGATCGGCCAAGAAGAAAGCGAAAACCAGCGGCAAGGTCAAAAAGAGGAAATAATCCGCAGCGAGAGGCCAGTTCTCCCCCCCCCGGGATACCCGAGAGGCAGCCTGAGAACGGTCGTGTTGCTGCGGACTGAGAATGCAAAATAGACTGGATTGATTTTAGGAAGAGAGAAAGGGGCTTCTCTTCTGCTATCTCCTTGCTCCCCCCCCCCCCCACCATCCCCCAGATCACCGACTCTCTCCTGCAGTGTGACCAATTGTATTGCCTCCCACCCCTGACCCAGATACAGGAGGATGGAGCCCTGATTGAACAAGCGTGTTAAAGGTGCACAATCGGAGGACGAGGCCATTGTTGGGGCTCTGAAGATTGGAGGGGGTGGCTGGCAATTTTTTTTTTAGATAGGTGATGTTTGTTTTTTATATTGTGCAATTCTGCTTCAAATAAAAACTCCTCCAAGGACATTTTATGTTTTTTGTCTGTTCGCCGTTGCACCCGTCTCTGGCTGTGTCACTGCTCCTATTTCATCGACCTCGGATCAGTGTCCGCAGTCGCTCAGTGCACTCTCTCGTGCGTCACCTCGGAGTCAGAAGGTTATGGGTTCAAGTCCCACTCCAGAGACTTGAGCACAAAAATCTAGGCACATACACCCGGTGCCAGTGCTGAGGGAGCCACTGCACTGTCGGAGGTGCCATCTTTCAGATGAGACGTTCAACCCAGGCCCCGTCTGCTCTCTCAGGTGGACGTAAACGATCCCATGGCCACTATTTCAAAGAAGAGCAGGGGGAGTTATCCCCGGTGTCCTGGGACCAATATTTATCCCTCAATCAACATCACTAAAAAACATTATCTGGTCAATTATCAGATTGCTGTTTGTGAGATCTGTGCAAATTGGCTGCTGTGTTTCCTACATTACGACAGCGACTACATTTCAAAAGTACTTGATTGGCAGCAAAGTGCTTTGGGATGTCCTGAGGAGGTGGAAGGCGCTATATGAATACGAGTCTTTCTCTTTTCATATCGGTGTATTGTCCTCACCAACCAGAGTAATCAACTTGTGTCAACATTTTTACTGCAGATTTTCGACACCTTTTATCATCAAACACTCCCAGGGCAGGTACAGCACGGGTTAGATACAGAGTAAAGCTCCCTCTACACTGTCCCATCAAACACTCCCAGGGCAGGTACAGCACGGGTTAGATACAGAGTAAAGCTCCCTCTACACTGTCCCATCAAACACTCCCAGGGCAGGTACAGCATGGGTTAGATACAGAGTAAAGCTCCCTCTGCACTGTCCCATCAAACACTCCCAGGGCAGGTACAGCACGGGTTAGATATAGAGTAATGCTCCCTCTACACTGTCCCATCAAACACTCCCGGGGCAGGTACAGCACGGGTTAGATACAGAGTAAAGCTCCCTCTACACTGTTCCATCAAACACTCCCGGGGCAGGTACAGCACGGTTAGATACAGAATAAAGCTCCCTCTACACTGTCCCAACAAACACTCCCAGGGCAGGTACAGCACTGGTTAGATACAGAGTAAAGCTCCCTCTACACTCTCCCATCAAACACTCCCAGGGCAGGTACAGCACGGGTTAGATACAGAGTAAAGCTCCCTCTACACTGTCCCATCAAACACTCCCAGGGCAGGTACAGCACGGGTTAGATACAGAGTAAAGCTCCCTCTACACTGTCCCATCAAACACTTCCAGGGCAGGTACAGCACGGGTTAGATACAGAGTAAAGCTCCCTCTCCACTCTCCCATCAAACACTCCCAGGGCAGGTACAGCAGAGAGATCCAGTGAATGGAAAGACTGCCCCTGATGTTTGAACGTGTTGGTGGGGGTTGCTCAGGGTGACTGGGATATTCATACACCGCTTTCCTGTCTATCCCATTCCAACGCCTGCTCCACCCATCCCATATCAAGGTGAATTAAATCAACTACTGAGGTGAAGGTAGAAGATATTGGAAATACACAGCACATGTGTAACCTCTGATGGTAATTCCACCGATTGCTCAGTGAGATTATCTTGTTTGCTGCTGCTTCAGTTTCAATGTCAGACTCGGTACAGTGCTGTAGATAGTGACAGCATGGAACTGGGAGACAGGTACAGAATGGAAAGGATCATGGTGCAATGGGCGAGAGTGGGACAAAAAAATGGGACATAATGAATGGGAGAAAGTGGAACAACATGAGTGGGAATGGGAGAGACGGACAATATTTTGCTATCGTAGGAATGGGAGAGACTGGTACAATATTAATGGGAGAGAGTGGGAATGGGATAAAGTGGGATAAAATGAGTGGGAATGGGAGAGTGGGGAAGATTGCAATGGAAAATGAATGGGTGTGAAATGTTGATCAGGGTGGAACAGAAATGAGCGAGAGAGTTAAATTGTGAGGGAGCCTGTGCACGCTGTGATGTAAACTGATGTCTTATTGGCTGTTCTGCTGGGTGGCCTGATCCTGTTTGTGCAGCTTGAATTTTTTGAGAGACCCGAACGGGAAAACGAAACTGAAACTAAATGTTTGGAAATAAGCGAAACTGGGCTGAACCAGGCGCGGAGTCATTCATCCGAGCTCACATCGCCCATCAGCGGAGTGCAGGGAGGCTGAGGAGAGAGAAGGCAACGAGACACCAACCCCAGAACCGCGGCTCGATAACGGTGAGAGGGGAACCAGGAGGGTCGCAGGTCACACCTCCCCCCCACACGGTGTGGTACTGAGCCCCACACAGAACAGGAGGATCCCATCTCCCCCCACCCGGCGTGGTACTGAGCCCCACATCGAGCAGGAGGATCCCATCTCCCCCCACCCGGCGTGGTACTGAGCCCCACATCGAGCAGGAGGATCCCATCCCCCCCCACCCGGTGTGGTACTGAGCCCCACACAGAGCAGGAGGATCCCATCCCCCCCCACCCGGTGTGGTACTGAGCCCCACACAGAGCAGGAGGATCCCATCACCACCCACCCGGTGTGGTACTGAGCCCCACACAGAGCAGGAGGATCCCATCTCCCCCCACCCGGTGTGGTACTGAGCCCCACATAGAGCAGGAGGATCCCATCTCCCCCCACCCGGTGTGGCACTGAGCCCCACATAGAGCACAAGGATCCCATCTCCCCCCACCCGGTGTGGTACTGAGCCCCACACAGAACAGGAGGATCCCATCTCCCCCCACCCGGTGTGGTACTGAGCCCCACACAGAACAGGAGGATCCCATCTCCCCCCGACCCGGCGTGGTACTGAGGCCCACACAGAGCAGGAGGATCCCATCTCCCCCCACCCGGTGTGGTACTGAGCCCCACACAGAGCAGGAGGATCCCATCTCCCCCCACCCGGTGTGGTACTGAGCCCCACACAGAAAAGGAGGATCCCATCTCCCCCCACCCGGTGTGGTACTGAGCCCCACACAGAGCAGGAGGATCCCATCTCCCCCCACCCGGTGTGGTACTGAGCCCCACACAGAACAGGAGGATCCCATCTCCCCCCACCCGGTGTGGTACTGAGCCCCACACAGAACAGGAGGATCCCATCTCCCCCCACCCGGCGTGGTATTGAGCCCCACACAGAACAGGAGGATCCCATCTCCCCCCACTCGGTGTGGTACTGAGCCCCACACAGAGCAGGAGCATCCCATCTCCCCCCACCCGGTGTGGTACTGAGCCCCACACAGAGCAGGAGCATCCCATCTCCCCCCACCTGGTGTGGTACTGAGCCCCACACAGAGCAGGAGCATCCCATCTCCCCCCACCTGGTGTGGTACTGAGCCCCACAACGAGCAGGAGGATCCCATCTCCCCCCACCCGGTGTGGTACTGAGCCCCACACAGAGCAGGAGGATCCCATCTCCCCCTACCTGGTGTGGTACTGAGCCCCACACAGAACAGGACGATCCCATCTCCCCCCACCCGGTGTGGTACTGAGCCCCACACAGAGCGTGAGGATCCCATCTCGCCCCACCCGGTGTGGTACTGAGCCCCACACAGAACAGGAGGATCCCATCTCCCCCCACCCGGTGTGGTACTGAGCCCCACACAGAACAGGAGGATCCCATCTCCCCCCACCCGGCGTGGTACTGAGCCCGACACAGAACAGGAGATCTCATCTCCCCCCACCCGGTGTGGTACTGAGCCCCACATAGAGCAGGAGGATCCCATCTCCCCCCAACCGGTGTGGTACTGAGCCCCACACAGAACAGGAGGATCCCATCTCCCCCCACCTACTTTGGTACTGAGCCCCACACAGAACAGGAGGATTCCATCTCCCCCCACCCGTGTGGTACTGAGCCCCACAGAGAGCAGGAGGTTCCCAGATCTCCCGTCCCACCCGGTCTGGTACTGAGGCTCAAACTGAGCGGGAGGATCCCATCTCCCCCCACCCTGTGTGGTACTGAGCCCCACTCGGAGCAGGAGGATACCATCTCCCCCCACCCGGTGTGGTACTGAGCCCCACACAGAGCAGGAGGATCCCATCTCCCTCCACCGGGTGTGGTACTGAGCCCCACACAGAACAGGAGGATCCCATCTCCCCCCACCCGGTGTGGTACTGAGCCCCACACAGAACAGGAGATCCCATCTCCCCCCACCCGGTGTGGTACTGAGCCCCACACAGAACAGGAGGATCCCATCTCCCCCCACCCGGTGTGGTACTGAGCCCCACACAGAACAGGAGGATCCCATCTCCGCCCACCCGGTGTGGTACTGAGCCCCACACAGAACAGGAGGATCCCATCTCCCCCCACCCGGTGTGGTACTGAGCCCCACACAGAACAGGAGGATCCCATCTCCCCCCACCCGGTGTGGTACTGAGCCACACACAGAACAGGAGGATCCCATCTCCCCCCACCCGGTGTGGTACTGAGCCCCACACAGAGCAGGAAGATCCAATCTCCCCCCACCCGGTGTGGTACTGAGCCCCACATCGAGCAGGAGGATCCCATCTCCCCCCACCCGGTGTGGTACTGAGCCCCACATAGAGCAGGAGGATCCCATCTCCCCCCACCCGGTGTGGTACTGAGCCCCACACAGAACAGGAGGATCCCGTCTCCCCCCACCCGGTGTGGTACTGAGCCCCACACAGAACAGGAGGATACCGTCTCCCCCCACCCGGTGTGGTACTGAGCCCCACACAGAGCAGGAGGATCCCATCTCCCCCCACCCGGTGTGGTACTGAGCCCCACACAGAACAGGAGGATCCCATCTCCCCCCACCCGGTGTGGTACTGAGCCCCACACAGAGCAGGAGGATCCCGTCTCCCCCCACCCGGTGTGGTACTGAGCCCCACACAGAACAGGAGGATCCCATCACCCCCCACCCGGTGTGGTACTGAGCCCCACAAAGAGCAGGAGGATCCCATCTCCCCCCACCCGGTGTGGTACTGAACCCCACACAGAACAGGAGGATCCCATCTCTCCCCACCCGGTGTGGTACTGAGCCCCACACAGAACAGGAGGATCCCATCACCCCCCACCCGGTGTGGTACTGAGCCCCACACAGAGCAGGAGGATCCCATCTCCCCCCACCCGGCGTGGTACTGAGCCCCACACAGAGCAGGAGGATCCCATCTCCCCCCACCCGGTGTGGTACTGAGCCCCACACAGAGCAGGAGGATCCCATCTCCCCCCACCCGGTGTGGTACTGAGCCCCACATAGTGCAGGAGGGTCCCATCTCCCCCCACCTGGTGTGGTACTGAACCCCACACAGAACAGGAGGATCCCATCGCCCCCCACCCGGTGTGGTACTGAGCCCCACACAGAGCAGGAGGATCCCATCTCCCCCCACCCGGTGTGGTACTGAGCCCCACACAGAGCGGGAGGATCCCATCTCCCCCCACCGGGTGTGGTACTGAGCCCCACATAGAGCAGGAGGGTCCCATCTCCCCCCACCTGGTGTGGTACTGAACCCCACACAGAACAGGAGGATCCCATCGCCCCCCATCCGGTGTGGTACTGAGCCCCACACAGAACAGGAGGATCACCTCTCCCCCCACCCGGCGTGGTATTGAGGCCCACACAGAGCAGGAGGATCCCATCTCCCCCCACCCGGTGTGGTACTGAGCCCCACATAGTGCAGGAGGGTCCCATCTCCCCCCACCCGGCGTGGTATTGAGGCCCACACAGAGCAGGAGGATCCCATCTCCCCCCACCCGGTGTGGTACTGAGCCCCACACCGAACAGGAGGATCCCATCTCCCCCCACCCGGTGTGGTACTGAGCCCCACACAGAGCAGGAGGATCCCATCTCCCCCCACCAGGTATGGTACTGAGCCCCACACAGAAAAGGAGGATCCCATCTCCCCCCACCCGGTGTGGTACTGAGCCCCACACAGAACAGGAGGATCCCATCTCCCCCCACCCGGTGTGGTACTGAGCCCCACACAGAACAGGAGGATCCCATCTCCCCCCACCCGGCGTGGTATTGAGCCCCACACAGAACAGGAGGATCCCATCTCCCCCCACCCGGTGTGGTACTGAGCCCCACACAGAGCAGGAGGATCCCATCTCCCCCCACCTGGTGTGGTACTGAGCCCCACACAGAACAGGAGGATCCCATCTCCCCCCACCCGGTGTGGTACTGAGCCCCACAACGAGCAGGAGGATCCCATCTCCCCCCACCCGGTGTGGTACTGAGCCCCACACAGAGCAGGAGGATCCCATCTCCCCCTACCCGGTGTGGTACTGAGCCCCACACAGAGCAGGAGGATCCCATCTCCCCCCACCCGGTGTGGTACTGAGCCCCACACAGAACAGGAGGATCCCATCTCCCCCCACCCGGCGTGGTACTGAGCCCGACACAGAACAGGAGATCTCATCTCCCCCCACCCGGTGTGGTACTGAGCCCCACATAGAGCAGGAGGATCCCATCTCCCCCCAACCGGTGTGGTACTGAGCCCCACACAGAACAGGAGGATCCCATCTCCCCCCACCTACTTTGGTACTGAGCCCCACACAGAACAGGAGGATTCCATCTCCCCCCACCCGTGTGGTACTGAGCCCCACAGAGAGCAGGAGGTTCCCAGATCTCCCGTCCCACCCGGTCTGGTACTGAGGCTCAAACTGAGCGGGAGGATCCCATCTCCCCCCACCCTGTGTGGTACTGAGCCCCACTCGGAGCAGGAGGATACCATCTCCCCCCACCCGGTGTGGTACTGAGCCCCACACAGAGCAGGAGGATCCCATCTCCCTCCACCGGGTGTGGTACTGAGCCCCACACAGAACAGGAGGATCCCATCTCCCCCCACCCGGTGTGGTACTGAGCCCCACACAGAACAGGAGATCCCATCTCCCCCCACCCGGTGTGGTACTGAGCCCCACACAGAACAGGAGGATCCCATCTCCCCCCACCCGGTGTGGTACTGAGCCCCACACAGAACAGGAGGATCCCATCTCCGCCCACCCGGTGTGGTACTGAGCCCCACACAGAACAGGAGGATCCCATCTCCCCCCACCCGGTGTGGTACTGAGCCCCACACAGAACAGGAGGATCCCATCTCCCCCCACCCGGTGTGGTACTGAGCCACACACAGAACAGGAGGATCCCATCTCCCCCCACCCGGTGTGGTACTGAGCCCCACACAGAGCAGGAAGATCCAATCTCCCCCCACCCGGTGTGGTACTGAGCCCCACATCGAGCAGGAGGATCCCATCTCCCCCCACCCGGTGTGGTACTGAGCCCCACATAGAGCAGGAGGATCCCATCTCCCCCCACCCGGTGTGGTACTGAGCCCCACACAGAACAGGAGGATCCCGTCTCCCCCCACCCGGTGTGGTACTGAGCCCCACACAGAACAGGAGGATACCGTCTCCCCCACCCGGTGTGGTACTGAGCCCCACACAGAGCAGGAGGATCCCATCTCCCCCCACCCGGTGTGGTACTGAGCCCCACACAGAACAGGAGGATCCCATCTCCCCCCACCCGGTGTGGTACTGAGCCCCACACAGAGCAGGAGGATCCCGTCTCCCCCCACCCGGTGTGGTACTGAGCCCCACACAGAACAGGAGGATCCCATCACCCCCCACCCGGTGTGGTACTGAGCCCCACAAAGAGCAGGAGGATCCCATCTCCCCCCACCCGGTGTGGTACTGAACCCCACACAGAACAGGAGGATCCCATCTCTCCCCACCCGGTGTGGTACTGAGCCCCACACAGAACAGGAGGATCCCATCACCCCCCACCCGGTGTGGTACTGAGCCCCACACAGAGCAGGAGGATCCCATCTCCCCCCACCCGGCGTGGTACTGAGCCCCACACAGAGCAGGAGGATCCCATCTCCCCCCACCCGGTGTGGTACTGAGCCCCACACAGAGCAGGAGGATCCCATCTCCCCCCACCCGGTGTGGTACTGAGCCCCACATAGTGCAGGAGGGTCCCATCTCCCCCCACCTGGTGTGGTACTGAACCCCACACAGAACAGGAGGATCCCATCGCCCCCCACCCGGTGTGGTACTGAGCCCCACACAGAGCAGGAGGATCCCATCTCCCCCCACCCGGTGTGGTACTGAGCCCCACACAGAGCGGGAGGATCCCATCTCCCCCCACCGGGTGTGGTACTGAGCCCCACATAGAGCAGGAGGGTCCCATCTCCCCCCACCTGGTGTGGTACTGAACCCCACACAGAACAGGAGGATCCCATCGCCCCCCATCCGGTGTGGTACTGAGCCCCACACAGAACAGGAGGATCACCTCTCCCCCCACCCGGCGTGGTATTGAGGCCCACACAGAGCAGGAGGATCCCATCTCCCCCCACCCGGTGTGGTACTGAGCCCCACATAGTGCAGGAGGGTCCCATCTCCCCCCACCCGGCGTGGTATTGAGGCCCACACAGAGCAGGAGGATCCCATCTCCCCCCACCCGGTGTGGTACTGAGCCCCACACCGAACAGGAGGATCCCATCTCCCCCCACCCGGTGTGGTACTGAGCCCCACACAGAGCAGGAGGATCCCATCTCCCCCCACCAGGTATGGTACTGAGCCCCACACAGAAAAGGAGGATCCCATCTCCCCCCACCCGGTGTGGTACTGAGCCCCACACAGAACAGGAGGATCCCATCTCCCCCCACCCGGTGTGGTACTGAGCCCCACACAGAACAGGAGGATCCCATCTCCCCCCACCCGGCGTGGTATTGAGCCCCACACAGAACAGGAGGATCCCATCTCCCCCCACCCGGTGTGGTACTGAGCCCCACACAGAGCAGGAGGATCCCATCTCCCCCCACCTGGTGTGGTACTGAGCCCCACACAGAACAGGAGGATCCCATCTCCCCCCACCCGGTGTGGTACTGAGCCCCACAACGAGCAGGAGGATCCCATCTCCCCCCACCCGGTGTGGTACTGAGCCCCACACAGAGCAGGAGGATCCCATCTCCCCCTACCCGGTGTGGTACTGAGCCCCACACAGAGCAGGAGGATCCCATCTCCCCCCACCCGGTGTGGTACTGAGCCCCACACAGAACAGGAGATCCCATCTCCCCCCACCCGGTGTGGTACTGAGCCCCACATAGAGCAGGAGGATCCCATCTCCCCCCACCCGGTGTGGTACTGAGCCCCACACAGAACAGGAGGATCCCATCTCCCCCCACCCGGCGTGGTACTGAGCCCGACACAGAACAGGAGATCTCATCTCCCCCCACCCGGTGTGGTACTGAGCCCCACATAGAGCAGGAGGATCCCATCTCCCCCCAACCGGTGTGGTACTGAGCCCCACACAGAACAGGAGGATCCCATCTCCCCCCACCTACTTTGGTACTGAGCCCCACACAGAACAGGAGGATTCCATCTCCCCCCACCCGTGTGGTACTGAGCCCCACAGAGAGCAGGAGGTTCCCAGATCTCCCGTCCCACCCGGTCTGGTACTGAGGCTCAAACTGAGCGGGAGGATCCCATCTCCCCCCACCCTGTGTGGTACTGAGCCCCACTCGGAGCAGGAGGATACCATCTCCCCCCACCCGGTGTGGTACTGAGCCCCACACAGAGCAGGAGGATCCCATCTCCCTCCACCGCGTGTGGTACTGAGCCCCACACAGAACAGGAGGATCCCATCTCCCCCCACCCGGTGTGGTACTGAGCCCCACACAGAACAGGAGATCCCATCTCCCCCCACCCGGTGTGGTACTGAGCCCCACACAGAACAGGAGGATCCCATCTCCCCCCACCCGGTGTGGTACTGAGCCCCACACAGAACAGGAGGATCCCATCTCCGCCCACCCGGTGTGGTACTGAGCCCCACACAGAACAGGAGGATCCCATCTCCCCCCACCCGGTGTGGTACTGAGCCCCACACAGAACAGGAGGATCCCATCTCCCCCCACCCGGTGTGGTACTGAGCCACACACAGAACAGGAGGATCCCATCTCCCCCCACCCGGTGTGGTACTGAGCCCCACACAGAGCAGGAAGATCCAATCTCCCCCCACCCGGTGTGGTACTGAGCCCCACATCGAGCAGGAGGATCCCATCTCCCCCCACCCGGTGTGGTACTGAGCCCCACATAGAGCAGGAGGATCCCATCTCCCCCCACCCGGTGTGGTACTGAGCCCCACACAGAACAGGAGGATCCCGTCTCCCCCCACCCGGTGTGGTACTGAGCCCCACACAGAACAGGAGGATACCGTCTCCCCCCACCCGGTGTGGTACTGAGCCCCACACAGAGCAGGAGGATCCCATCTCCCCCCACCCGGTGTGGTACTGAGCCCCACACAGAACAGGAGGATCCCATCTCCCCCCACCCGGTGTGGTACTGAGCCCCACACAGAGCAGGAGGATCCCGTCTCCCCCCACCCGGTGTGGTACTGAGCCCCACACAGAACAGGAGGATCCCATCACCCCCCACCCGGTGTGGTACTGAGCCCCACAAAGAGCAGGAGGATCCCATCTCCCCCCACCCGGTGTGGTACTGAACCCCACACAGAACAGGAGGATCCCATCTCTCCCCACCCGGTGTGGTACTGAGCCCCACACAGAACAGGAGGATCCCATCACCCCCCACCCGGTGTGGTACTGAGCCCCACACAGAGCAGGAGGATCCCATCTCCCCCCACCCGGCGTGGTACTGAGCCCCACACAGAGCAGGAGGATCCCATCTCCCCCCACCCGGTGTGGTACTGAGCCCCACACAGAGCAGGAGGATCCCATCTCCCCCCACCCGGTGTGGTACTGAGCCCCACATAGTGCAGGAGGGTCCCATCTCCCCCCACCTGGTGTGGTACTGAACCCCACACAGAACAGGAGGATCCCATCGCCCCCCACCCGGTGTGGTACTGAGCCCCACACAGAGCAGGAGGATCCCATCTCCCCCCACCCGGTGTGGTACTGAGCCCCACACAGAGCGGGAGGATCCCATCTCCCCCCACCGGGTGTGGTACTGAGCCCCACATAGAGCAGGAGGGTCCCATCTCCCCCCACCTGGTGTGGTACTGAACCCCACACAGAACAGGAGGATCCCATCGCCCCCCATCCGGTGTGGTACTGAGCCCCACACAGAACAGGAGGATCACCTCTCCCCCCACCCGGCGTGGTATTGAGGCCCACACAGAGCAGGAGGATCCCATCTCCCCCCACCCGGTGTGGTACTGAGCCCCACATAGTGCAGGAGGGTCCCATCTCCCCCCACCCGGCGTGGTATTGAGGCCCACACAGAGCAGGAGGATCCCATCTCCCCCCACCCGGTGTGGTACTGAGCCCCACACCGAACAGGAGGATCCCATCTCCCCCCACCCGGTGTGGTACTGAGCCCCACACAGAGCAGGAGGATCCCATCTCCCCCCACCAGGTGTGGTACTGAGCCCCACACAGAAAAGGAGGATCCCATCTCCCCCCACCCGGTGTGGTACTGAGCCCCACACAGAACAGGAGGATCCCATCTCCCCCCACCCGGTGTGGTACTGAGCCCCACACAGAACAGGAGGATCCCATCTCCCCCCACCCGGCGTGGTATTGAGCCCCACACAGAACAGGAGGATCCCATCTCCCCCCACCCGGTGTGGTACTGAGCCCCACACAGAGCAGGAGGATCCCATCTCCCCCCACCTGGTGTGGTACTGAGCCCCACACAGAACAGGAGGATCCCATCTCCCCCCACCCGGTGTGGTACTGAGCCCCACAACGAGCAGGAGGATCCCATCTCCCCCCACCCGGTGTGGTACTGAGCCCCACACAGAGCAGGAGGATCCCATCTCCCCCTACCCGGTGTGGTACTGAGCCCCACACAGAGCAGGAGGATCCCATCTCCCCCCACCCGGTGTGGTACTGAGCCCCACACAGAACAGGAGATCCCATCTCCCCCCACCCGGTGTGGTACTGAGCCCCACATAGAGCAGGAGGATCCCATCTCCCCCCACCCGGTGTGGTACTGAGCCCCACACAGAACAGGAGGATCCCATCTCCCCCCACCCGGCGTGGTACTGAGCCCGACACAGAACAGGAGATCTCATCTCCCCCCACCCGGTGTGGTACTGAGCCCCACATAGAGCAGGAGGATCCCATCTCCCCCCAACCGGTGTGGTACTGAGCCCCACACAGAACAGGAGGATCCCATCTCCCCCCACCTACTTTGGTACTGAGCCCCACACAGAACAGGAGGATTCCATCTCCCCCCACCCGTGTGGTACTGAGCCCCACAGAGAGCAGGAGGTTCCCAGATCTCCCGTCCCACCCGGTCTGGTACTGAGGCTCAAACTGAGCGGGAGGATCCCATCTCCCCCCACCCTGTGTGGTACTGAGCCCCACTCGGAGCAGGAGGATACCATCTCCCCCCACCCGGTGTGGTACTGAGCCCCACACAGAGCAGGAGGATCCCATCTCCCTCCACCGCGTGTGGTACTGAGCCCCACACAGAACAGGAGGATCCCATCTCCCCCCACCCGGTGTGGTACTGAGCCCCACACAGAACAGGAGATCCCATCTCCCCCCACCCGGTGTGGTACTGAGCCCCACACAGAACAGGAGGATCCCATCTCCCCCCACCCGGTGTGGTACTGAGCCCCACACAGAACAGGAGGATCCCATCTCCGCCCACCCGGTGTGGTACTGAGCCCCACACAGAACAGGAGGATCCCATCTCCCCCCACCCGGTGTGGTACTGAGCCCCACACAGAACAGGAGGATCCCATCTCCCCCCACCCGGTGTGGTACTGAGCCACACACAGAACAGGAGGATCCCATCTCCCCCCACCCGGTGTGGTACTGAGCCCCACACAGAGCAGGAAGATCCAATCTCCCCCCACCCGGTGTGGTACTGAGCCCCACATCGAGCAGGAGGATCCCATCTCCCCCCACCCGGTGTGGTACTGAGCCCCACATAGAGCAGGAGGATCCCATCTCCCCCCACCCGGTGTGGTACTGAGCCCCACACAGAACAGGAGGATCCCGTCTCCCCCCACCCGGTGTGGTACTGAGCCCCACACAGAACAGGAGGATACCGTCTCCCCCCACCCGGTGTGGTACTGAGCCCCACACAGAGCAGGAGGATCCCATCTCCCCCCACCCGGTGTGGTACTGAGCCCCACACAGAACAGGAGGATCCCATCTCCCCCCACCCGGTGTGGTACTGAGCCCCACACAGAGCAGGAGGATCCCGTCTCCCCCCACCCGGTGTGGTACTGAGCCCCACACAGAACAGGAGGATCCCATCACCCCCCACCCGGTGTGGTACTGAGCCCCACAAAGAGCAGGAGGATCCCATCTCCCCCCACCCGGTGTGGTACTGAACCCCACACAGAACAGGAGGATCCCATCTCTCCCCACCCGGTGTGGTACTGAGCCCCACACAGAACAGGAGGATCCCATCACCCCCCACCCGGTGTGGTACTGAGCCCCACACAGAGCAGGAGGATCCCATCTCCCCCCACCCGGCGTGGTACTGAGCCCCACACAGAGCAGGAGGATCCCATCTCCCCCCACCCGGTGTGGTACTGAGCCCCACACAGAGCAGGAGGATCCCATCTCCCCCCACCCGGTGTGGTACTGAGCCCCACATAGTGCAGGAGGGTCCCATCTCCCCCCACCTGGTGTGGTACTGAACCCCACACAGAACAGGAGGATCCCATCGCCCCCCACCCGGTGTGGTACTGAGCCCCACACAGAGCAGGAGGATCCCATCTCCCCCCACCCGGTGTGGTACTGAGCCCCACACAGAGCGGGAGGATCCCATCTCCCCCCACCGGGTGTGGTACTGAGCCCCACATAGAGCAGGAGGGTCCCATCTCCCCCCACCTGGTGTGGTACTGAACCCCACACAGAACAGGAGGATCCCATCGCCCCCCACCCGGTGTGGTACTGAGCCCCACACAGAACAGGAGGATCACCTCTCCCCCCACCCGGCGTGGTATTGAGGCCCACACAGAGCAGGAGGATCCCATCTCCCCCCACCCGGTGTGGTACTGAGCCCCACATAGTGCAGGAGGGTCCCATCTCCCCCCACCCGGCGTGGTATTGAGGCCCACACAGAGCAGGAGGATCCCATCTCCCCCCACCCGGTGTGGTACTGAGCCCCACACCGAACAGGAGGATCCCATCTCCCCCCACCCGGTGTGGTACTGAGCCCCACACAGAGCAGGAGGATCCCATCTCCCCCCACCAGGTGTGGTACTGAGCCCCACACAGAAAAGGAGGATCCCATCTCCCCCCACCCGGTGTGGTACTGAGCCCCACACAGAACAGGAGGATCCCATCTCCCCCCACCCGGTGTGGTACTGAGCCCCACACAGAACAGGAGGATCTCATCTCCCCCCACCCGGTGTGGTACTGAGCCCCACACAGAACAGGAGGATCCCATCTCCCCCCACCCGGTGTGGTACTGAGCCCCACACAGAGCAGGAGGATCCCATCTCCCCCCACCTGGTGTGGTACTGAGCCCCACACAGAACAGGAGGATCCCATCTCCCCCCACCCGGTGTGGTACTGAGCCCCACAACGAGCAGGAGGATCCCATCTCCCCCCACCCGGTGTGGTACTGAGCCCCACACAGAGCAGGAGGATCCCATCTCCCCCTACCCGGTGTGGTACTGAGCCCCACACAGAGCAGGAGGATCCCATCTCCCCCCACCCGGTGTGGTACTGAGCCCCACACAGAACAGGAGATCCCATCTCCCCCCACCCGGTGTGGTACTGAGCCCCACATAGAGCAGGAGGATCCCATCTCCCCCCACCCGGTGTGGTACTGAGCCCCACACAGAACAGGAGGATCCCATCTCCCCCCACCTACTTTGGTACTGAGCCCCACACAGAACAGGAGGATTCCATCTCCCCCCACCCGGTGTGGTACTGAGGCTCAAACTGAGCGGGAGGATCCCATCTCCCCCCACCCTGTGTGGTACTGAGCCCCACTCGGAGCAGGAGGATACCATCTCCCCCCACCCGGTGTGGTACTGAGCCCCACACAGAGCAGGAGGATCCCATCTCCCCCCACCGGGTGTGGTACTGAGCCCCACATAGAGCAGGAGGATCCCAGATCCCCCGTCCCACCCGGTGTGGTAATGAGCCCCACACAGAGCGGGAGGATCCCATCTCCCCCCACCCGGTGTGGTACTGAGCCCCACACAGAACAGGAGATCCCATCTCCCCCCACCCGGTGTGGTACTGAGCCCCACACAGAACAGGAGGATCCCATCTCCCCCCACCCGGTGTGGTACTGAGCCCCACACAGAACAGGAGGATCCCATCTCCGCCCACCCGGTGTGGTACTGAGCCCCACACAGAACAGGAGGATCCCATCTCCCCCCACCCGGTGTGGTACTGAGCCCCACATCGAGCAGGAGGATCCCGTCTCCCCCCACCCGGTGTGGTACTGAGCCCCACACAGAGCAGGAGAATCCCGTCTCCCCCCACCCGGTGTGGTACTGAGCCCCACACAGAACAGGAAGATCCCATCACCCCCCCACCCGGTGTGGTACTGAGCCCCACACAGAGCAGGAGGATCCCATCTCCCCCCACCCGGTGTGGTACTGAGCCCCACACAGAGCAGGAGGATCTCATCTCCCCCCACCCGGTGTGGTACTGAGCCCCACATAGAGCAGGAGGATCCCATCTCCCCCCACCCGGTGTGGTACTGAGCCCCACACCGAACAGGAGGATCCCATCTCCCCCCACCTGGTGTGGTACTGAGCCCCACATAGAGCAGGAGGATCCCATCTCCCCCCACCTGGTGTGGTACTGAGCCACACACAGAGCAGGAGGATCCCAGATCCCCCGTCCCATCCGGTGTGGTACTGAGCCCCACACAGAACAGGAGGATCCCATCTCCCCCCACCCGGTGTGGTACTGAGCCCCACACAGAACAGGAGGATCCCATCCCCCCCCAGCCGGTGTGGTACTGAGCCCCACACAGAGCAGGAGGATCCCATCTCCCCCCACCCGGTGTGGTACTGAGCCCCACAACGAGCAGGAGGATCCCATCTCCCCCCACCCGGTGTGGTACTGAGCCCCACAGAGAGCAGGAGGATCCCATCTCCCCCCACCCGGTGCGGTACTGAGCCCCACACAGAGCGGGAGATCCCATCTCCCCCCACCCGGTGTGGTACTGAGCCCCACACAGAACAGGAGGATCCCATCTCCCCCCACCTGGCGTGGTACTGAGCCCGACACAGAACAGGAGGATCCCATCTCCCCCCACCCGGTGTGGTACTGAGCCCCACACAGAGCAGGAGGATCCCAGATCCCCCGTCCCACCCGGTGTGGTACTGAGCCCCACACAGAGCAGGAGGATCCCATCTCCCCCCACCTGGTGTGGTACTGAGCCCCACACAGAGCAGGAGGATCCCATCTCCCCCCACCCGGTGTGGTACTGAGCCCCACACAGAGCAGGAGGATCCCATCTCCCCCCACCCGGTGTGGTACTGAGCCCCACACAGAGCAGGAGGATCCCATCTCCCCCCACCCGGTGTGGTACTGAGCCCCACACAGAGCAGGAGGATCCCATCTCCCCCCACCCGGTGTGGTACTGAGCCCCACACAGAACAGGAGGATCCCATCTCCCCCCACCCGGTGTGGTACTGAGCCCCACACAGAACAGGAGGATCCCATCACCCCCCACCCGGTGTGGTACTGAGCCCCACATAGAGCAGGAGGATCACTTCTCCCCCCACCCGGTGTGGTACTGAGCCCCACACAGAACAGGAGGATCCCATCTCCCCCCACCCGGTGTGGTACTGAGCCCCACACAGAACAGGAGGATCCCATCTCCCCCCACCCGGTGTGGTACTGAGCCCCACACAGAGCGGGAGGATCCCATCTCGCCCCACCCGGTGTGGTACTGAGCCCCACACAGAGCGGGAGGATCCCATCTCCCCCCACCGGGTGTGGTACTGAGCCCCACACAGAACAGGAGGATCCCATCGCCCCCCACCCGGTGTGGTACTGAGCCCCACGTAGAGCAGGAGGATCCCAGATCCCCCGTCCCATCCGGTGTGGTACTGAGCCCCACACAGAGCAGGAGGATCCCATCTCCCCCCACCCGGTGTGGTACTGAGCCCCACACAGAGCAGGAGGATCCCATCTCCCCCCACCCGGTGTGGTACTGAGCCCCACACAGAGCAGGAGGATCCCAGATCCCCCGTCCCATCCGGTGTGGTACTGAGCCCCACACAGAGCAGGAGGATCCCATCTCCCCCACCCGGTGTGGTACTGAGCCCCACACAGAGCGGGAGGATCCCATCTCCCCCCACCCGGTGTGGTACTGAGCCCCACACAGAACAGGAGGATCCCATCTCCCCCACCCGGTGTGGTACTGAGCCCCACACAGAACAGGAGATCCCATCTCCCCCCACCCGGTGTGGTACTGAGCCCCACATAGAGCAGGAGGATCCCATCTCGCCACACCCGGTGTGGTACTGAGCCCCACATAGAGCAGGAGGATCCCATCTCCTCCGACCCGGTGTGGTACTTAGCCCCACATAGAGCAGGACGATCCCATCTCCCCCCACCCGATGTGGTACTGAGCCCCACACAGAACAGGAGGATCCCATCTCCCCCCACCCGGTGTGGTACTGAGCCCCACACAGAACAGGAGGATCCCATCTCCCCCCACCCGGTGTGGTACTGAGCCCCACACAGAACAGGAGGATCCCATCTCCCCCCACCCGGTGTGGTACTGAGCCCCACACAGAGCAGGAAGATCCCATCTCCCCCCACCCGGTGTGGTACTGAGCCCCACATCGAGCAGGAGGATCCCATCTCCCCCCACCCGGTGTGGTACTGAGCCCCACATAGAGCAGGAGGATCCCATCGCCCCCCACCCGGTGTGGTACTGAGCCCCACACAGAACAGGAGGATCACCTCTCCCCCCACCCGGCGTGGTATTGAGGCCCACACAGAGCAGGAGGATCCCATCTCCCCCCACCTGGTGTGGTACTGAGCCCCACATAGAGCAGGAGGGTCCCATCTCCCCCCACCCGGTGTGGTACTGAGCCCCACACAGAACAGGAGGATCCCATCGCCCCCCACCCGGTGTGGTACTGAGCCCCACACAGAACAGGAGGATCACCTCTCCCCCCACCCGGCGTGGTATTGAGGCCCACACAGAGCAGGAGGATCCCATCTCCCCCCACCCGGTGTGGTACTGAGCCCCACACCGAACAGGAGGATCCCATCTCCCCCCACCCGGTGTGGTACTGAGCCCCACACAGAGCAGGAGGATCCCATCTCCCCCCACCAGATGTGGTACTGAGCCCCACACAGAAAAGGAGGATCCCATCTCCCCCCACCCGGTGTGGTACTGAGCCCCACACATAGCAGGAGGATCCCATCTCCCCCCACCCGGTGTGGTACTGAGCCCCACACAGAACAGGAGGATCCCATCTCCCCCCACCCGGTGTGGTACTGAGCCCCACACAGAACAGGAGGATCCCATCTCCCCCCACCCGGCGTGGTATTGAGCCCCACACAGAACAGGAGGATCCCATCTCCCCCCACCCGGTGTGGTACTGAGCCCCACACAGAGCAGGAGGATCCCATCTCCCCCCACCCGGTGTGGTACTGAGCCCCACAACGAGCAGGAGGATCCCATCTCCCCCCACCCAGTGTGGTACTGAGCCCCACACAGAGCAGGAGGATCCCATCTCCCCCCACCCGGTGTGGTACTGAGCCCGACACAGAACAGGAGATCCCATCTCCCCCCACCCGGTGTGGTACTGAGCCCCACATAGAGCAGGAGGATCCCATCTCCCCTCACCCGGTGTGGTACTGAGCCCCACACAGAACAGGAGGATCCCATCTCCCCCCACCTACTTTGGTACTGAGCCCCACACAGAACAGGAAGATTCCATCTCCCCCCACCCGGTGTGGTACTGAGCCCCACACAGAACAGGAGGATTCCATCTCCCCCCACCCGTGTGGTACTGAGCCCCACAGAGAGCAGGAGGTTCCCAGATCTCCCGTCCCACCCGGTGTGGTACTGAGGCTCAAACTGAGCGGGAGGATCCCATCTCCCCCCACCCTGTGTGGTACTGAGCCCCACTCGGAGCAGGAGGATACCATCTCCCCCCACCCGGTGTGGTACTGAGCCCCACACAGAGCAGGAGGATCCCATCTCCCCCCACCGGGTGTGGTACTGAGCCCCACATAGAGCAGGAGGATCCCAGATCCCCCGTCCCACCCGGTGTGGTAATGAGCCCCACACAGAGCGGGAGGATCCCATCTCCCCCCACCCGGTGTGGTACTGAGCCCCACACAGAACAGGAGATCCCATCTCCCCCCACCCGGTGTGGTACTGAGCCCCACACAGAACAGGAGGATCCCATCTCCCCCCACCCGGTGTGGTACTGAGACCCACATCGAGCAGGAGGATCCCATCTCCCCCCACCCGGTGTGGTACTGAGCCCCACATAGAGCAGGAGGATCCTATCTCCCCCCACCCGGTGTGGTACTGAGCCCCACACAGAACAGGAGGATCCCGTCTCCCCCCACCCGGTGTGGTACTGAGCCCCACACAGAACAGGAGGATCCCATTTCCCCCACCCGGTGTGGTACTGAGCCCCACACAGAGCAGGAGGATCCCATCTCCCCCCACCCGGTGTGGTACTGAGCCCCACACAGAACAGGAGGATCCCATCTCCCCCCACCCGGTGTGGTACTGAGCCCCACACAGAGCAGGAGGATCCCGTCTCCCCCCACCCGGTGTGGTACTGAGCCCCACACAGAACAGGAAGATCCCATCACCCCCCACCCGGTGTGGTACTGAGCCCCACACCGAACAGGAGGATCCCATCTCCCCCCACCTGGTGTGGTACTGAGCCCCACATAGAGCAGGAGGATCCCATCTCCCCCCACTTGGTGTGGTACTGAGCCACACACAGAGCAGGAGGATCCCAGATCCCCCGTCCCATCCGGTGTGGTACTGAGCCCCACACAGAACAGGAGGATCCCATCTCCCCCCACCCGGTGTGGTACTGAGCCCCACACAGAACAGGAGGATCCCATCCCCCCCCAGCCGGTGTGGTACTGAGCCCCACACAGAGCAGGAGGATCCCATCTCCCCCCACCCGGTGTGGTACTGAGCCCCACAACGAGCAGGAGGATCCCATCTCCCCCCACCCGGTGTGGTACTGAGCCCCACAGAGAGCAGGAGGATCCCACCTCCCCACACCCGGTGTGGTACTGAGCCCCACACAGAACAGGACGATCCCATCTCCCCCCACCCGGTGCGGTACTGAGCCCCACACAGAGCGGGAGATCCCATCTCCCCCCACCCGGTGTGGTACTGAGCCCCACACAGAACAGGAGGATCCCATCTCCCCCCACCTGGCGTGGTACTGAGCCCGACACAGAACAGGAGGATCCCATCTCCCCCCACCCGGTGTGGTACTGAGCCCCACACAGAGCAGGAGGATCCCAGATCCCCCGTCCCACCCGGTGTGGTACTGAGCCCCACACAGAGCAGGAGGATCCCATCTCCCCCCACCCGGTGTGGTACTGAGCCCCACACAGAGCAGGAGGATCCCATCTCCCCCCACCCGGTGTGGAACTGAGCCCCACACAGAGCAGGAGGATCCCAGATCCCCCGTCCCACCCGGTGTGGTACTGAGCCCCACACAGAGCAGGAGGATCCCATCTCCCCCCACCCGGTGTGGTACTGAGCCCCACACAGAGCAGGAGGATCCCATCTCCCCCCACCCGGTGTGGTACTGAGCCCCACACAGAGCAGGAGGATCCCATCTCCCCCCACCCGGTGTGGTACTGAGCCCCACACAGAACAGGAGGATCCCATCTCCCCCCACCCGGTGTGGTACTGAGCCCCACACAGAACAGGAGGATCCCATCTCCCCCCACCCGGTGTGGTACTGAGCCCCATATAGAGCAGGAGGATCCCATCTCCCCCCACCCGGTGTGGTACTGAGCCCCACACAGAACAGGAGGATCCCATCTCCCCCCACCCGGTGTGGTACTGAGCCCCACACAGAACAGGAGGATCCCATCTCCCCCCACCCGGTGTGGTACTGAGCCCCACACAGAGCAGGAGGATCCCACCTCCCCCCACCCGGTGTGGTACTGAGCCCCACAACGAGCAGGAGGTTCCCATCTCCCCCCACCCGGTGTGGTACTGAGCCCCACACAGAACAGGACGATCCCATCTCCCCCCACCCGGTGTGGTACTGAGCCCCACACAGAGCGGGAGGATCCCATCTCCCCCCACCGGGTGTGGTACTGAGCCCCACACAGAACAGGAGGATCCCATCGCCCCCCACCCGGTGTGGTACTGAGCCCCACGTAGAGCAGGAGGATCCCAGATCCCCCGTCCCATCCGGTGTGGTACTGAGCCCCACACAGAGCAGGAGGATCCCATCTCCCCCCACCCGGTGTGGTACTGAGCCCCACACAGAGCAGGAGGATCCCATCTCCCCCCACCCGGTGTGGTACTGAGCCCCACACAGAACAGGA
Source organism: Somniosus microcephalus (assembly GCF_052327205.1). Lineage (NCBI taxonomy): Eukaryota > Metazoa > Chordata > Chondrichthyes > Squaliformes > Somniosidae > Somniosus > Somniosus microcephalus. The sequence continues at coordinate 15,706,341 of NC_140990.1, read as the reverse complement.
GATCCCATCTCCCCCCACCCGGTGTGGTACTGAGCCCCACATAGAGCAGGAGGATCCCATCTCGCCACACCCGGTGTGGTACTGAGCCCCACATAGAGCAGGAGGATCCCATCTCCCCCCACCCGGTGTGGTACTGAGCCCCCACACAGAACAGGAGGATCCCATCTCCCCCCACCCGGTGTGGTACTGAGCCCCACACAGAACAGGAGGTTCCCATCTCCCCCCACCCGGGTGTGGTACTGAGCCCCACACAGATCAGGAGGATCCCATCTCCCCCCACCCGGTGTGGTACTGAGCCCCACACAGAGCAGGAAGATCCCATCTCCCCCCACCCGGTGTGGTACTGAGCCCCACACAGAACAGGAGCATCCCATCACCACCCACACCGGTGTGGTACTGAGCCCCACACAGAGCGGGAGGATCCCATCTCCCCCCACCCGGTGTGGTACTGAGCCCCACATAGAGCACAAGGATCCCATCTCCCCCCACCCGGTGTGGTACTGAGCCCCACATAGAGCAGGAGGATCCCATCTCCCCCCACCCGGTGTGGTACTGAGCCCCACACAGAACAGGAGGATCCCATCTCCCCCCCACCCGGTGTGGTACTGAGCCCCACACAGAACAGGAGGATCCCATCTCCCCCCACCCGGTGTGGTACTGAGCCCCACACAGAGCAGGAAGATCCCATCTCCCCCCACCCGGTGTGGTACTGAGCCCCACACAGAACAGGAGCATCCCATCACCACCCACCCCGGTGTGGTACTGAGCCCCACACAGAGCGGGAGGATCCCATCTCCCCCCACCCGGTGTGGTACTGAGCCCCACATAGAGCAGGAGGATCCCATCTCCCCCCACCGGGTGTGGTACTGAGCCCCACATAGAGCAGGAGGATCCCATCTCCCCCCACCCGGTGTGGTACTGAGCCCCACATAGAGCAGGAGGATCCCATCTCCCCCCACCGGGTGTGGTACCGAGCCCCACACAGAGCGGGAGGAACCCATCTCCCCCCACCGGGTGTGGTACTGAGCCCCACATAGAGCAGGAGGATCCCATCTCCCCCCACCCGGTGTGGTACTGAGCCCCACACAGAACAGGAGGATCCCATCGCCCCCCACCCGGTGTGGTACTGAGCCCCACACAGAGCAGGAGGATCCCAGATCCCCCCACCCGGTGTGGTACTGAGCCCCACATAGAGCAGGAGGATCCCAGATCCCCCGTCCCATCCGGTGTGGTACTGAGCCCCACACAGAGCAGGAGGATCCCATCTCCCCCCACCCGGTGTGGTACTGAGCCCCACACAGAGCAGGAGGATCCCAGATCCCCCGTCCCATCCGGTGTGGTACTGAGCCCCACACAGAGCAGGAGGATCCCATCTCCCCCCACCCGGTGTGGTACTGAGCCCCACACAGAACAGGAGGATCCCAGATCCCCCCACCTGGTGTGGTACTGAGCCCCACAAAGAGCAGGAGGATCCCATCTCCCCCCCCCCAGTGTGGTACTGAGCCCCACACAGAACAGGAGGATCACATCTCCCCGCACCCGGTGTGGTACTGAGCCCCACATAGAGCAGGAGGATCCCATCTCCCCCCACCCGGTGTGGTACTGAGCCCCACACAGAACAGGAGGATCCCATCTCCCCCCACCCGGTGTGGTACTGAGCCCCACACAGAACAGGAGGATCCCATCTCCCCCCACCCGGTGTGGTACTGAGCCCCACACAGAGCAGGAGGATCCCATCTCCCCCTACCCGGTGTGGTACTGAGCCCCACACAGAGCAGGAGGATCCCATCTCCCCCCACCCGGCGTGGTACTGAGCCCCACACAGAGCGGGAGGATCCCATCTCCCCCCACCGGGTGTGGTACTGAGCCCCACATAGAGCAGGAGGGTCCCATCTGCCCCCACCCGGTGTGGTACTGAGCCCCACACAGAACAGGAGTATCCCATTGCCCCCCACCCGGTGTGGTACTGAGCCCCACACAGAGCAGGAGGATCCCATCTCCCCCCACCCGGTGTGGTACTGAGCCCCACGTAGAGCAGGAGGATCCCAGATCCCCCGTCCCACCCGGTGTGGTACTGAGCCCCACACAGAGCAGGAGGATCCATCTCCCCCCACCCGGTGTGGTACTGAGCCCCACACAGAGCAGGAGGATCCCAGATCCCCCGTCCCATCCGGTGTGGTACTGAGCCCCACACAGAGCAGGAGGATCCCATCTCCCCCCACCCGGTGTGGTACTGAGCCCCACATCGAGCAGGAGGATCCCGTCTCCCCCCCACCCGGTGTGGTACTGAGCCCCACACAGAGCAGGAGAATCCCGTCTCCCCCCACCCGGTGTGGTACTGAGCCCCACACAGAACAGGAAGATCCCATCACCCCCCACCCGGTGTGGTACTGAGCCCCACACAGAGCAGGAGGATCCCATCTCCCCCCACCCGGTGTGGTACTGAGCCCCACACAGAGCAGGAGGATCTCATCTCCCCCCACCCGGTGTGGTACTGAGCCCCACATAGAGCAGGAGGATCCCATCTCCCCCCACCCGGTGTGGTACTGAGCCCCACACCGAACAGGAGGATCCCATCTCCCCCCACCTGGTGTGGTACTGAGCCCCACATAGAGCAGGAGGATCCCATCTCCCCCCACCTGGTGTGGTACTGAGCCACACACAGAGCAGGAGGATCCCAGATCCCCCGTCCCATCCGGTGTGGTACTGAGCCCCACACAGAACAGGAGGATCCCATCTCCCCCCACCCGGTGTGGTACTGAGCCCCACACAGAACAGGAGGATCCCATCCCCCCCCAGCCGGTGTGGTACTGAGCCCCACACAGAGCAGGAGGATCCCATCTCCCCCCACCCGGTGTGGTACTGAGCCCCACAACGAGCAGGAGGATCCCATCTCCCCCCACCCGGTGTGGTACTGAGCCCCACAGAGAGCAGGAGGATCCCATCTCCCCCCACCCGGTGCGGTACTGAGCCCCACACAGAGCGGGAGATCCCATCTCCCCCCACCCGGTGTGGTACTGAGCCCCACACAGAACAGGAGGATCCCATCTCCCCCCACCTGGCGTGGTACTGAGCCCGACACAGA